>NC_057813.1:208715794-208717260 GCF_018294505.1 Triticum aestivum | reverse complement strand
TGGAGTTAGTCGTTTTTGCGGGTGGGGGAGAGGAAATGGGGGTGCCATGTAGTCGGGGGAACCGGAAGTTATCAAAGCAGCCCCGACCTATCATGTAGATGAGGGCGGCATTGTAACTGTTGGTCTCCGTGCACCAAGGACAAAAGGGGGAGTTTGCATGCTAAAGACTAAGGTGGCGGAAATTTTAGAAGGATGCGGGAGATTTTGCCGCCCGCGGGATCGTTCGTATCCAGTTTCAACTAATTTTAGACCGTGCTAGCGGGAAGGTCATGCTAGACTGTGTACACGGGGCACGCGTCAGCAATTAATAACTGGTGTGAAGTCCACCATAGAAAAAAAGACAATAACTCGGGATGATGCGCCGATAACTTGGACGTTCACGCGGGCGCGGCCAATTGTACGGGTGTAGTGGCGCGTTCTCAAAAAAGGGATCAAACGCTCAGCCTATGTATTTCTCGTGTAAATAGATAATTTGGTGCCATTGGTTATTTACTTTAAACATAATGCATTGACGTGTTAGTGTAGAGGCGCACAAAAAGAAATGGATATTGTAGTTAGCTACTTAAAAGTGTTACCTCATATGATTACATAGCCTCCATTTCATAAATTGTGTACCCGTTAAATTCATATATGAATATTACATATATTAATTCAAAATAGAAACTTAAATCATCCAAGACTAATGAATTTGAATGCAAGAGTAACAATGGTGCATGTGCATGATAGCTACATTGGTTGTTTGAAGAAACATCACTGTAACTTTGGCATGCACCACTGAAAAGGTTTATTTAAATAGAAAAAATGTGATATGTGAGTGTCCAATCTTTACAGCATTGAATCGATATTGTACCTTTGGCCACGATACGAAGTAGATATTGACTTATGTTCAAGCGATGCACGTCCACGATCGCTAGATAGTGATACGTGAATGAATTGTGCAGTCTCTCTCACACGCATACATATCTCATTTCCCTGTGGGCATCGGAATCACACACGCGCACTTCATGTATTTCTCTCCCTCCGTCAGGGTTAAATTCGTCTTTCTACCCCGTCCTACAAGTCTCTCACACAGAAACACGCCCACCCCTTTAGTTCCGCCCACCCGCAGCCACTAATGTCTCAAAGTATAATAATGTCTCTCACACATATGCTATCTACCTATCCCTTAATATAGCTAGATATGTGTCACACAAACTCCTTCTCCCTACTAGCAAGATGCCCATGCGTTGCACGGAACATCAAGATGCATTTGTATGAGAAGTTTATCTTGTGGGAGAAAAGGATGAACGAGGGAATGCCTTATTTGTAAATGCGGAGAGGGGTGTGGGTATCTTTTTGCAAAATTCCCATATTTTCCTTCCTGTCCGTCGGATATAAATCAGATGGCCTATATTGCAGGATGGCAGGAACACCATCATCACAAACTCTATTTTTTATAAGAGTAGAGATATGTGAGTGTCACTGCC
>NC_057813.1:208698253-208715655 GCF_018294505.1 Triticum aestivum | reverse complement strand
ACACACACCCACACTTCCCAACACCGAAGGCGTAGGGTGACACCTCGATCTTGATACTAATCTATCGACTGGCTTCTCTCTCAAACATACACACACACACTACCCGACACCGAAGGAGTAGGGTGACACCTCGATCTTCATACTAATATATCGACTGGATTCTCTCTCAAACATACACACACACACACTACCCGGCACCGAAGGAGTAGGGTGGCACATCGATCTTGATAATAATCCATCTACTCCTCTTTCAAACCACACACACACACACACACACTCGCTAGTTGTGCCTCTGTGCCTACCGCGCACACCCTCGATACGTCTTTCTCTCCCCCCCCCAACAATGACAGCAGAAGGGTGACAACTCGATCTGATCATAATCTGTCAATTGGTTTCTCTCTCAAACATTGTGTCTCAGTGCCTCGCTCGGTAGCCCCCTCGATATGTAGACTTCTCGCGTGCGCACAGCTGTAGTGACGATGACGCTGAACCCAGTGTGCCTTTGTTTTACCGGCCTCATGTGATAGTTTTCACCCTGTTTTTTGTTAACTAACAAGGCAACCTTTTCTTTGTTACTACTAGTGAATCTGAAATCATTCAGGGTAGACATAAAATATATCACTTCAACCCAATTATCGCAGCAACTATTTTAAAAGAAATTAGCTAGCTGCCCGTGCGTTGCACGGAACATCAAGATGCATTTGTATGAGTAGTTTATCTTGTGAGAGAAAACGCTGAACGAGGGAAGGCCTTATTTGCGAACATGGAGAGACGTGTGGGCATATTTTTGCAAAATTGCCATAGTTTCTTTCCTATCCGTTAGATATAAATCCGACGGCCTATATTGCAGGATGGCACGCACACCATCATCACCAACTCTGTTTTCTACTCCCTCCGTCCGAAAATACTTGTCATCAAAATGAATAAAAATAGATGTATCTAAAACTAAAATACATCTAGATACATTTCCTTTTATCCATTTTGATGACAAGTATTTCCGGGCAGAGGGAGTATTTGTCTTTTTAGAGATTTCAACAAGTGACTATGACCGAACCTTACCAACATACTCAAAAAAGTAGTCCATAATTTTGATGTTACCCTCTTTTCTTGGCGGTGCAGTGCCATCTGGATACCTCATAAATAAATCAAGGACAAATCTGACCCCTTCCTGAAAAGACATACGTACCAAAATGAGTGAATCTACACTCTAAAATATGTCTACATACACATCCGTATGTGGTAGTCCATTTGAAATCTGAAAAAGACAAATATTTAGGAACGAATGGAGTATATATAAGAGTAGACATGGAGATATATCTCCAGCATGGTCTAGAACAAAAATGTGCTGGGATGGTTAGTGCCGGATGCTCGCAACGTGATGACATGAGTTCGAGTTCTGTCTTTTAACTTTAGATTTTTATATTATATATTACTGTACTTATTTAATATATACTTCTTTCGCTACTGTACTGACAGTGGAACCCACAGAGTACTTAGAATATTAAGGATGGACTTGTTTCTTTTTAACTTTCTGTACGAAGCTGTAGCCACCCTGCAAGTCACGTGTACACTGTACATGCAATTAACTTTTTATAGAGGGACAATCATACAGGCAATTAACTCAAATGGATTGGATGTCACTCTATTATATCCAGCATAAAGAGCATCTCCAACGGCAGCCGGCAAATTTCCTCCCGCTTCCTTCCGTGGAGGACGAAATCAAACGCCAGCGGCATACATTTTTACAACTCTAACCAACCAGATGAAATTTGTGCAAACACGGACTGATTTCATATAAGCATGAAGGATTTCGTATAAAAAAGCCGGATCTTCATATAAACATGATGGATTTATTACATGCATGAACTAAGAGGTGCCAATCCGGCTCTCATGTATAATTAATACTCCCTCCGTCCGGAAATACTTTTCCTAGAAATGGATATATCTAGACTTATTTTAGTTCTAAATGGCCGCCCGCGGATCCCTTTGTCTTCCTCATGTCCGTCAGACACTTGCGGGGTCGACGAAGGTCCTAGGAAGAGACGAAGCAGCAAAGAAACCACCTGAATCCGCGGTCGTCGCCTCGGCGGTGGCCTTCATGGGTCCCAACTGGCGGCGGCCTCCCGTGTTCTACTTCTCCTCGATGATGACGGTGGACACAGAGAAGCTGGCCACCGACTCGTCGCTCTCCACGCCCCCGGCTTCTGTCTCTGCCTGCATGGCGCTATCGCATGCACGGGAGGCGCGGCCACCATAGACACTGGTGGTGCGGTACGACGCGGCAGCGACAGTGACCGTACCGACGTGCTCGCCGCCGTGCCGGTGTGGAGCAACTCGCCACTCCTCATCGAGCTGAACTGGAGCAGTGAGTTGCTGAACCACGCGCCTGCTTGGGGCGGGAACTGGCTCCGTAGGGCCAAGCGAGGTTGGTGAAGCACCGAGCAGCCTCACCCGTATCCGGAGGGCTCAGCGGGCCACCCAGCCGGGTAATATGTCGGAGAACGGCTCATCGGAAGCCATCAGAAGGGTGGAGAAAATGGTGAAGGAGGAGATGGGGGAGCAGCGGAGGGGTGCGATTCTTGCCCGCTGTCTGTCTGTCCTCGTGTAAATAGAGGGCGGACGGTAGGAGCTTGGCTGGCGTCTGGCCTCGTTTAAACTGAGGGCAGATGGGAGGAGCTCAGTCGGTGTTGCGATTAATTCCGGCCCGCTCATGAACGGACGTGTGGCCAGAGTAGGATTCTCGGTTTGCATGCGGGTTTAACAGAGGGATTTAATGGAGGCGTCGGGCATGCAGCAGGAGGCGCAGTACTATTCGATTTGACAGCATTAATGAGCCATCAAATCACAAAGGACCTCGCCTCTCGTGAAACCGACTGAGCTAGACTAACCCGCCCTCTAGCCTTTTAAAAAATGTATATACTCCACTTTTATACAGTAGTACTGTAGTATCGATGGATTGCGCCATGGAGCAAAACTTGAAATTAAAAAAAAGGTGGTACATATACAGAGCGCTCGTGAACTATGTGTCATGTACATGGCAATAAATAAAGTACTACATGATACTAAGGCTGGTCGTAATGGGAGTATCATTGGTAGTATCATGCATGCCAACTAAGCAATTTTGATGAGGTGTCATTGAATTAAATGAGGAAAGAGGAGCTTGAGTATCATATACTACTTTGTGTCATGCATGGCAATAAATGTACTCCTATATGATACCAACATATGATACCATGCATTATGGATGTAGTATCATACACTAGTATCATACGCATACAAGCCCCACACCTCTTCTTGGTTGATTCCTCTATTTATGTCAAAAAAATAAGAAACAATGTGAGAGTTAATGCACCACGCCTATGTGTTTACTAGTACTATTTTTGTTTTCGTAAGATGACTTAATACTCACCTACTACCTCCGTCCTGGTTTATTGGTCCTCGTTGTAATCTGTGCCAGATTTTGACCATAAATTTAACTAACAAAATGCTCATGCATGTCACAAAAAATTATATATTTGAAAACTATGTTCGAATATGAACCCAGCGTTATAATTTTTGTTAACATGCACTAACATTTTGTCAGTTAAATCTTTGGTCAAAATTTAGCACAAACTACATAGGGGACTAATAAACCAGGACGGAGGTAGTAGACGGAGGGAGTATTCGATTTGACAGCGGGCGGCGCAGTTCCCGATACGGCTTTAATGCAGACGAGGGAGGGAGTAGCGGTTCCCGATATGTTGAACGGCCAATGCATCTTCCTTCAATTAATGCATGAGGGAAGTAATGGGAGGAGGTCCGGGAAAAGAGGCTGCACGATGTGAATGCAACGCAGTTTGCCCTCATTGCCCTCATATAAAGGCGCCCCTCCATTCCAATGCATCTACCACATCATACGCACCTAAGCATTTGCCTAAGCACCTACACTAAGCGCAAAAGAGCTCGCTCCAGACCCATGGCGGCGATGCGCGTGAGTGGCCAGCGGCTACGCCAGATGGTCCACGACGCCGGCCTGCGGCATGGCGCCGAGGATCGTCTCCAGATGGTGTTGGAGACCGGCTGGTGGATGGCCGCCGTCGATGCCAACTACGACTCTCAGTTGGACCAGATGATCGTTGCCACCAGCAACAAGTTCACCGTCCTCAAGAAGCTCGCGGACGACATCGCCCTCCAGCCCGCGCGCCCGGGCTCCTCATTACCTGCCACCCTAATCGGCCTCCATGACCGGAACCTCTTTCAAGCACTGGTGGCCCTGCGACTGCCCACCGACGCCACAAAGAATGTCCACCTGGAGGTCGCGCTCGCCGCGAGGCGCCTCGCCCTGCAAGAATTCGTCGACCTATACATCCAGCGTACAAGCAAATCGTTTACATAGGTATCTACAAGGCCAGTGAGGACGCTACAACGTTGGCCTTCCTCAACCGGCTAGAAGCCTTGGATGCCTTTGTTGAGAAGCACCTCGACCTCGCCACAAAAGCCGCCGCTCCTTAGCCGCCGGTCGGTGGCCCGACGCACTAAGTTGAGGAGGAGGAGGTCGTACGTTCGTGGATCCATCTTTCTTCTTGCCTTCTGTAACCACCACTGCGATCGCATCATCGTGGCCTTAATTCTTATTGTGCTGTTGCATTCTCGTTCCAGTCAATACCGACATGTGCAATCCCTTTGCTTAATTATATGCATCATTGTAACTAGTACTCCATCCGTCAATTTTTATAAGTTGTGCTTACCTTTTCCATCAACTTCGTGCAACGCGCGGGCATCTTGCTAGAAACACTAGAATATGTCTATATAATCCATATGTGATAGTCCATTTGAAATATCAAAAAAGACAAATATTTAGGTACAGAGGGAGTAATATATTAGGAGTATATCAAAACAATAGTGATTTCTTCCAAGTTTGTGAACAAATACTACTATTCTACTACTTTGGATTCGTCACAACGCACGGGCACATTGCTAGTAAAAGGAAAGGGCCTGCCGCGTTCGCGTCGCACCCCCACACGCCCGGGAATCGGGAGTACAACACGGCCCGTCCGGCACGACACATAGCTTAGGGAAGGCGTGTTGCCTGCCTAGCATTTTCACTTTCATGTGGGACCACCGTTGTGCAAACCGACACCCCGCCCGCCGCCGGGTTGGAAAACAATAACAAGGGGAAGATCTAGTTGTAGCACGGAATCCAAGAAATTTTGTGTCAGACGGGGCTCATTGATAGAGTAGGAGCATTCCGTACTAGTACTACTCCTACTAGTACTACCAAGTTTGTACTCCTAATACTATATTACTAGTACTACCACTATACAACTACTAGTAGATACGTGCACGACACAACATCGTAGGAACAAAAAACAGGAAGATCTTGTTTTGGATGATTTATCTTTTTTTAATCAACGTAGTATGAATAATATGATGTGGGGGGCACCCATGAAGCTTATGTGGCTTGGTTGCATGGCTACGGAAGGTTAGAGAAAAATAAATAGATAATGTGTTTAGAGTGCACTCCACTAAATAGATATACTTTGGGGCCATTGCAACGGACCGGCAAATCTATATCTATACCCCCTATATAGTGTGTGAAAAACTTTGAAAGTTGGTTGTTGGATGAAGCCAATCCGACGGTACAAAGATGGAAAATCCGAGCACTACTAGTCGCTGGATAGCATCCACCAGATTCTACCAAATGTATAATCTGGAAGACTCCATGGTTGAACTTAATTCATGAGCAACTTTGCCACAACTAAGCTTAGGCAAAGTTATTAGTTCTTCAAAATGAGAGCCACAAGTTGGCAAGCCTAAGGGAATCTTGCCACATTTTTTGTGTGTATGTCATGTGGGGCCTTAGTGTGGCTTGCCAAAGGTGTGGCCTGAACCAAACACTCATCTAAGTTAATCAAACTTGCCTAACCTTACATTCCACCAGATTTTGCCACATGTTAGAATCCAGAAAACTCCACATGTAGAAGCATAATGCACAAACCACCAGAATCTCATGCGTTCAATGCACGTGTACCTTACTAGTACTAATTGGTAGTAGTAAGAAACAAATTCCAGTTTTGGCACGAGCTCGTACTGCGGGAGCACCACAAGGCCTGCCACAGGAGTTACATTTCCCTCTCGGGGCCCACGGGACCGAACTTCAGTGGCTTAGTGCCCGGCCTATGAGTCAATGACATGCAGACCTTAAATGTGGCTGGCCCACATGTCATTCTCATGGTGGTGGCGTGGTTGGTGACTCACTCGTTCGAGATGAACCGGCCGGAGTACGGATGAAAATGTGTCACATCCGCTGGATGAAAATTCGATGGTGCGGGAGTACGGATCGGAGCACAGTAGCGGAGTAAGCAAACCGCGTCCAATCGGGTGTGTCTGTGGTAGAAAGTTGATGGTCGCCACAGTTCAGCTGGCCCGCATGTCATACACACAAAGGCAGAGGAGAGGTGGGGCCGAGAGGGATGAGGGGCGCGAACAATCCTACCATTCTGTCACTGACATGTGGGACTCATAAGCGCGGGTCCCACCTATCAGCGAAGGAAAAGGCAGGGCAAGGCAGTGCTAGCCACGTCAAAGGATCCATGTCCATGTCGGGGACGTCGTGCCGTGGGTTGGAGCGGCGTCGTGGGAATCACGTGTGGGTGTGGCAGTGGTAGAAACAAGAAACGTGATGGTCGCCGTGGTTCAACTTCCATGGACAAGCTGTCGTGTTTGCTGACACATGTATATCAAAACTAGAGTGTTTATATTTCAAGCACGTGAACAAGTATTATTCTACTAGTTTGGATCCATTGCAACGCATGGGCCAGCACATTGGTAGCAGTAGTGTCCATCTCTATCTCCAGAGGCCTTCCCTCATTCATCCTTTTCTCTCACAAGATAAACTACTCATACAAATGCATCTTGATGTTCCGTGGAACGCACGAGGATGTCTCCTTGGGGGTCTCTCCAGCGCAGCATGTCCGTAGTTGCAACTTGACGCCCCTTGAGATGCCGACGTTGAGGGGCACTCGGATTTCCTTCGATGAACAGGTAAGATGAGTTTGATCATGTAGTAAATGCATTCTAAAGATTACTTCCGTGTCCATTTCCTAATTCTCCCCCTGCCCACTGTTTCACAGGCTAGGCTCGGTGCGAGTAGAGATTGGCTTGCATATGTACGGTAGGGTACCAACATCAATTTGCACAACATTTACAACGGTGACACCGTTCCTGTATAACCTTTGTCCAACATTGGGATCAGCCATGCAACGGGCCACTGCATGAATTGGTACGATGGAACCACGGTGAGATTGAATAAAAGATAGCACGAACCTTCCACATGGCGGTCAAAGGCGGACCATGTTGTATGCGGCCGATTTGTTGTCGTACGAGTACGAAGACACTATGCTCCTTTCTAACCGCATCTTCGCGGTGACAAACCAGGGGACTTATTTTGTAAGGGACACATCCTACGATATACTCCCTCTCTCCCAGTTAATTTTTTTGAATATTTTCGTTTTATAAGTTTCAAATTCAAATTTAGAGCTCCCCATCACATGTTGAGATTACAATGTCCATTAAATCGTTGCATGCATGTATAGTAAAGAAACAAATCTCGAGTTTGGCACGAGTTCGTGCTGCGGGAGCACCACAAGCCCTGGCGCAGGAGTTACATTTCCCTCTCAAGGCCGTTGGGACTGAGCTTCAACGCCTTACTACACCTACCTTTGAGTCAATAACATGTGGACCCGATAGGTGACTGGTCCACATGTAATGCTCCTGAAAGCAGAGGGGCAGTGGGGCCAAGAGGGGTGAGCCGCAGGTCGGGGGACGTGTGGTTTCATGGGTTCGAGCGGCGTCGTGGGAATCGCGGGTGGCTGTGGTAGAAACTTGATGCTCGCCGCATTTTAGGTGGCCCACATGTCATGCACACAAAGGCAGAGGGGCGGTGCGGCCGAGAGGGGTGAGGTGCACGTCGGGGGGCATGGTGCCGTGGGTTGGAGAGGCGTCATGGGAATCGCGAGATGAAATGTGATGGTTGCCGTTGTTGAACTGCCATGGACAAGCTGTCATGTCTACGGACACATGCACTGCATACCGATCACTAGAAGAAGTAGCAGAGAAATCTATATATGCGGATAAATAGTTCCTTATAGTCAAGTGGACCCATGCTACTACTCTGTTCCAAATACATGCACACCATCGAAATAGTCCATCTATATCAATATACACCGAGAGGGAATAATTTTTTTTACAAGAGAGGAAATAGTTCGTCCATCCATAATGCCCTCCTGCTGGTGCAGCGTTTTCTTCTTCTTCTTCTTCTTCTTCTTCTTCTTCTTCTTCTTCTTCTTCTTCTTCTTCTTCTTCTTCTTGTTCTCATTCTCTGTGGGAGACGACTTTGCAACAAGCTCTTTGGACCTTGCAGCTATCTCGAAACGCACACGGGCATCGAGGGCAGCATATTTTATCCGCTCGTACGTCAAGGGATAATTCTCCCATCCAGACGACCTTAATGCCACCGTCTCATCACCCTTCTGAAGATTTGTATTGAGCACAAAATTTTCTACGTCGAATAGGGATGGTATCTGTTTAGCTCAATCTTCTACAGGAATTTTGATTCTGGTTTGTAGGTCAGGGATGCTTTTCAAATCAAGGTTGTACGGCTCCAGCTTCTGTTTGTCCCCTTCGATGGCTGCCCCACAGAAGTATACGTCCTCCCGAGACAAGAAATCATGAAGCTCACCTGGTATGGAGGGCAAGTGTATGATGTTGTACATTAAAACATCATCTTCGAGGCACAGCTGAAGGACGGCGGCGCGCTGGATCTTCCCAGGGGCATGCTCCGTGTACTCTGCGTTGAGACCGATGACACTCGTCTCTACCTTTTTGAGGGAGTTGGATACATTGTTGATCCACTGCCGAACAACCCTTGGGTTGATGGTGATGGTGGCAACTATGCGCATCGAGCCTTCGACGAGGACATGTTGGACGCTAAAAACCTGCATCTCGATCTCTTTCGCCATTTGGAACCACTGGAACGGAAGGCTATGGTTTGGAGAATTAGGATTAGATGGCTAGTCTAACTAAAGTAGTAGATGATTATTTAAAGAGGTTAAAACAATGTGAACGCAGTGGGGTTTGGATGCAAATGAAGACGAAGGCGAGGTGAAGAAGCCGAGGCGAATCGGTTCCCGATGGAGAAGTAAATGGGAGAAGTGGCGTGCAGGCAGTTGATTAGACGGCTAGGTAGACTAAACGAAAAGGCTATGCGGGTAGACTGAGGAGTCGTACCCGTTCGTGTACGTGCCCATCCTTCCTGATAGGTGGGACCTATGCAAACAGACAAAAAAATGTGTCGTAGCTTTTTTTTAACGTGTGAGTGGGAGACACAGCATTCTCTGGTTAAGGAATACTCCCTCCGTTTAGGTGAGTATAAGTCACCTTATGAAAATCAGGTTTTCCCAAAACCTTTAGGCGTGGCGCATTAACTTCCTGCTCGATCCCCTCCCAGCCTCGTTAGCCACCGTTCTCTTCCTCTGCTGCCGCGTTCTACCTTTCCATTTTTCCTCTTCTCAAGTGTGGAACGATCTGCATGCCGTCCTTGATGCACCAGACGACCAATGCATGCATCGCGGCAGGGCGTTGATTGGGCATGCACGAGAATTTGGTTCTGCTCGCAATATGGATGATTCCTGAACGATGAAGTGAACAGGCATGCTAGCACGAGAGACCTATTTCCGCTATACAATACTGGAGTACTCATGTTCCTACTACTAGTAGTAGTAGTAGTACAACTGCGGTACACTTGATGGTCAAAATACTATTCATCTGGTCCCCACAGTGGAAGAGACAACACCCTGCGCCTGACACTAGTCCAGGCGAGGCGGCGTGTTCGGGTTACCAAAGTCAGCCTCACCCTGTGCACTGTGCAGTCTGTCACCGCCGTTGTACAACACATTGGTGCCTTGCCTCGTCTCCCTCTCCGCTCCCATAGCACCACTCCATCTCCATCTCCTTCTCCGTCTCCGTCTCCGTCTCCATCTTACTATGCCCCCGTGTACCGTCGCCTCACTCGCCTCCCCCAGTACTACTATTCCCTCACTAGCCGCTCCAGCACCGACATCCTTCTCCCCCGTAAATCAAGCCCCCTTCCAAACTCAACCATGGCCGAACGCGAACCGCGCAGCATCCATATGAGCCGCGATTGGAGCAATCTCCCCAGTGACATCCTCAACCTCTGTTGTTCATGTATGGATATGTTGACCGCCCTACGGTTGGCTGCATGCTCGAGGGACATGCACACGGCCATCGTCGAAGCGAGGCCTAAGCTTTTCAAGACACCCTTCTTGTTGCTATCTGGTCTTGCGAGATCGGCTCACCATGATACAGAGGCGTGCATGATGCCCCTCGACTTCAATCCGATCTCCATTAGCCGAAACTTCTTTGCAGGTATGTAGTGTGTCGCCGTACATCATTTCCCTCGACATCGATCCAATCACCATCGCCCGAAACTTCTTGGCGGGTATGTACTGGGTCGGCATGAACTCCCACTGGATGGCTGCCTTCAGAGAAGATGGTAAAAAGTTGGCGCTCGTGAACTTCCAGACCTCCCACGAGATTATCCTTCCTCCGTTGGATTATATAGAGTATTACCATCGCGGTCCAAGTCATCTAGATTACTACGTCAGTTGGACGGATGTTGTTTTGCAGAAGATTGTAATCTACCAAGTACCCACACGACATGCGAATTACGTAGACTTCAAGCTAATTGCCTTGTTCGACCGCGGACTCGCCTATCTTTATGCCAGTGCCTTTTTTAGCTGGAGACAACTCGGCTCGCAGTGGATCATCGTCAAAGCTGATACACACTTCTGTGATGCTATTGAACACAATGGCATCCTCGACGCGATCGCCAAAGCAGATGGCACCACATATTGCTGGGACGGCGCGTGTAAGTTGTTTCTGTCTCATGTTAATGATGACGCCATGACACTGTTTGAACTTTTTGTCATGATTGGCATATCCCTGTTTGAGCAGAATTTGAGTAGAACTATGGCAATATATTAGAGACGCCGTAAATCAGCTATATTTGGAATGAGTTAATTCATGTGATTGTGACCATGTCATTACAGCCAATTTGTACCCTGAATAATCAAACGGTTAGGAATACATGGATATTATCCTTATTTTACAGTAATCTATATACCACTACTAAATATGAGTGTGTATCAATGACCATGTTAGTTTCCTCATTTTCATGATATAGAAACATGCACCACACTGTTGGTTTCATCTAACCATACATTAGGGAAGTAAATGTGCATATGGAGAACTCTATATTTGGAAGTAGTAAAATCCTGCAATGCTTACCATGTGTACATACCTATATTCACCCTTCAGCAATCAATGGCTACAATAATATTCTCACAAAAATTTTGCCCACAGAACACGAGTATATAACAATGCATGTTCTATTAGTTACCTTGAAGAATTTGTTTGTGAGGACAAAACATGATTACATAACTTGCATGAAATGGTAGTTCCCTGTGAAGAATCGATTGTGAGATAACATGAGTATTACCATGCATGGCACTTCTATATTTTCGAACCCAGTATACATTTCCCTGTATTTTCCTCCCAGTTCCAACAGGGACATATCAATGCTGTTTCTTGCATTATCCTACTCATACTCTGAACAATGCTGATCTTACATTAACAATGTCTGTCCTTTTTGATATGATGCAGTGTCCCTACAGTTACTGCCCTTTGTAATTACACCACCTTTGCCAAAAACAGGGAAGCACAACTGGTTCCTCGCTCCATCAGACGACGACAAAAGACTGATGATCATTCGGACACATGAGCCGGAAAAGTTATATTGCAAAAACCCCACTGTATACAAGCAACATGTAATACATGAGTATCCGGACAGTGGCTGTTACGTCTATGAGCAGGATACCAGCTTGTTGGGGCCTTTAGGATTTTTTAGTTGGAGGCGGGTAAACAGCCTTGGTTCACACACTCTGTTTCTCGGACTCAATTATCCGATTAACCAGGAGATCACCGTTGGCAAGGACCTTGATGGCAGAGAGGCTCTGTTTGCTATGGAAAACTGTGTCTACACGGCGAGCCCTAGGAGTTCGGGAGCAAACTCCCCTGATTGTCAATGATACAGCCTGCAGCCAAAAGAAGGTGAGAATGACAAAGGCATCCGGATTAACTTTGATCCTTGGATGTCTCAATTATGACAGGCAGTGATGTGGTTCAAGCCTTCAGGTTGATAGGTAACTAGGCTGTTGCATCGAAAGGGTGGAGTACTGGTGTCTCCGGATCATTGGTCGCTGAAGCGGGGCTGCAAATTATGACGGTGTTGGATCATCTCTTCGAATGACTTTGCTCTCTTTGCTGTTGATTCTGGATGGGTAGTTCTTTCTTTTGTTATGCATATTCCTTGTCATTTGGTCATCCTCGTCTATGTCACTCTTTCTATGTAATAGTTGCTTCTGTTTAGAATGCCATTCTCGTCTGGATCACGAGAGTCTGAGCGCAGCAGATGGGTACGTTTTGGTGGTGCAGCAAGACTTCTTATGAACTATCATGTCTTGCTGTTTATGTCAGTAGTAGTCACTAGTCAGTGTTTGAATGTTGTATATATCGTTGTTTCAAACTGTTTATTGTCTTGAACTACTGGTGGGCTAAATGAGGGCATCACCATTCTCCAGTGTTCAGAGTATATCTCCTTTTTTCAAGTTATATAATTTGAGCTCACTGCCTTTTCGATGATGTACACTTGCTTGGGCCAGTGAGGTGTCATTGAATATGGGCCGAGTAGTAATGCAATGCCAAATGTCAATTATGACTCTCGGGCCGGGCTCTCAAAAGATCCTGAAAAAAAGGCCGGGCATATTGGCGCCACCGGTGTTTTCGTGCGCTTGCGCGCCGAGAGCATATTGGCGCATGCTCGCAATTCATGCTAACTTTTCATCCCCTGTCTCCCACCCCTCCCCCACCTCTGGAATCTTGATTCCTACTCCAGTTCCCCCAAATCCCCTCCTGTACTCCCTGTACTCAAGCGCACTATCATGTCGCCGATCAACGCGGATCTCCGAGCCGGAGATCCTGAGGTCCGTCCTGCCTTCGGCCGCAGCGTGCTGTCGCTCAACAGTGGCATGGCGGCGCTTGACGACCAGTTTGCCGGCAAAGTGCTGATGGTAACCATCAACGGCGACCGGCCTCCCGTCTCGCCGGGCGACCTTGTCAAAGCTCTTGGCATTGCGCACGGCATCCAAATAAGTGACTTTCTCATCGAAGTTTGTCCGCCACCGGCTGATTTCTTCATCAGGTTCCGGAAAACTTTCGACTGCAGTCGTGTGTTCGAATCTTCCCGGCATTTGTTCTGCGATGGCGCGCTGGTGAGCTTTGATCGGTGGCACCCAGGATGGGGCTCGGTGCCCTCTGAGCTTGAGTTTTTAACAAAGCTTACCTTCCACGGCATGCCTCGACATGCTTGGAACAGCGAGTCCATGAACGAGCTTATCAACGACCTTGGAGGTGAGCTTGTAAGTATGTTTGTTCCTCCAAATAGCTGGGCTCTGACTGTTATGGCATGGATGACCGAAGGTGATTGGTGTTGAGATACCGGTGCAGGAACCGGGGTTGTACTATTTGTCGCCACCAAGGCCGCCGCGGACCATGTTAGGGATGTACCTGTATCGAGTGTTCTTGCATGTCGAAGAAGTGGTCAATCCATCAATCAAAGTCCTGCCGCCGCCGCTGGTGCCAGGGTCCGTCGACGACGTCCATTACAGGAGTCAACCTCAGACTTTCCCCGTGTTGCTCGGAACGATGGATGGCACAGGGCCTACTCCATCGCACGGCGGAGGCCACTGCTTCTTTGGGAGAAGAGGCAGGGCTGGCTGCCTGGATGTGCTCTAATTTGAGGTAACAACTGAATCTTGTCAGATAGTACTAGTTAAATCCGAGCTATGGGTCTGAAGCACTGATATGCCAGTACATTTGATTGTGACCTGTTCTAATTTTGTACCTGAACTTTTTTTAGAAAGGGTTGTACGTCAACTTAATGTGCTAGCAGAACTTATTGTGTTGTCTGTCTGTTTTCTTTGCACAACATTCAAGATATTTCCCCGTCATTTATAAAGACGATGAACCATTATGTACGACTTCGTTGGTTTCAACATAGCCCTTCCCGTAGCGATCCACTGCTTCTATCCTGATTGTGCCGCCTGCTGAAATTTTTGTATGCAAGTTCAGTGTGCTATGATGTTCTATATGATTGTGTCAACTATATAAGTTTTTACTGAGCATCAACAATGCATATGGCTGAAAGATGTATTTACGAGCATCGACCGATGGGTCTGTCTCTCTCTCACACACACACAAATGCACACACACACACACATGCACACGCACACACACGCACACACACGCGCACACGCACAAGTGGGACCCGTAGAATTATTTATTTGCTCGTGATAGCTTTTAATTAGGTTCCACTGTAACCCAACTTTTTTCTTAAGTTATTAATTGAGCTCAGTGACTTCAAAAAGTTGTACAGAAGCCTTGTTTGGGCCTTTCCGACGTCGCTGAATGTGGGCTGAGTAACCATGTTAGGTTGTACTGTACTACACAGGCCTTTTTTTCAACATCAACAATGCAACTGGGCCGACAGTTGTACATAATATCCGGGTCAACTTGTTATCCGCCCCGCTGGGCTGCAAAGTTTCCTAGGAGGTATGCATTAGGCTTAACAAGAAAATGGACTTCAAGAAATAATAAATGGGACGTAATTATAATAACTGGGCAATTACTATGCACCAAACACGTAATTAGTTTGAAAAATATATTATTTTTGGAATTTGGAAATTCTAATTTCATTACTTGTTGCACGCGCAATATTTCGTTGGATTTTAACGTGATACAACTTTATTTTGAAATTATATTTAACCTGACTAGAAATTTCGGATAAAAATATTTCGGATCCCATCAAAATGTGGGAATTTTTTTTGAATTCTGTTTTGAGCGGTTGTTTGAAATTATTAATCGTTGTCCTAGCTAGAAGTTGGGCTGTACATGGGCTGTAAATGGGCTGTAGTAAATTCCATTAGAATTGAAAAATGGGATGTACATTCTTACAAATCGCAAATGGACTATATGTTCTCTGCCAAATCCGAGTTGTGGGCCTACTAAGTTGACGCGTACCAAGGGCTTTGTCAACCTAGTCAATATAAATGATTCTAGCTGCAGTGATCGTACAATGTCCATCCAACGGCCGTAGTGCTTCTTCAACCTCTGGTCTTCTTGCTCCAGCCGCCCAAAGCAGCGCCGGTCGTGTCGCGTGCTCCTGCCTCCCGTGGCCGACTGTGATGCCGTGGAGGCCTCACCGCCCTGTACTACTCCCACGGCTGGCCAGGCCATCCCTCTACTCACCCACACCCCCTGTTATTCTGCGGCGATGGCAGCCTCACACCGCAGCCGAACCAGTGAACCCTCGTACTCCTCTCCGCACGGGCTACCACTGCTACGTCTTCCCCGGCTCTGCGTCATCCCCTTCCTAGGCCTCGCCGTCGTCCAGACCACCGCCCTGGTGCTCTCGGCACGGCATGGTCAACGTGGTCAACGACCAACTTCCATCGGAAGAGTACTGTACATGGAGAGGCTGACAACTGGGTCGAGGCGGCCACAAGGAAGTGCCTCCTTATTAGGTGCAAATTAATTATTCCTCCACCTGACAGCAGGGACCCACCGGATAGGACACCTTATTTCATGAAAAAACGTTTCCCCCCTGACTGCTGGGACCCACCGGACGGGCCAGCGTATTTTACGAAAAAAACGTTCCCTGCGCTGTCAGCTCGGACCCACCAGGAAGTGCCTCCTTATTACGCACAAAAAAAGAATACTCCCCCTGCTAGCTGGGACCCATCATGGTGGGAGGCTGACTTGTGGGCCTACTAAGTTGACTGGGACGGGGGCCTTTGTCAACTTTAGTCCATATGAACAATTCTAGCTCCAGTGACCCTACGGTGTCCATCCAACAGCCGTAGTGCTTCTTCAACCTCTGGTCTTCTCGCTCCAGCCGCCCAAAGTAGTGCCGGTCGTGCCGCATGCTCCTGCCTCCCGTGGCCGGCTGTGCTGCCGTGGAGGCCTCACCGCCCCTACTATTCCCACCGCTGGCCAGGCCCTGCGGCGACGGCAGCCTCACACCGGAGCCGAACCAGTGAACCCTCGTACACCTCTCTGTGAGGGCTTCCACTGCCACATCTTCCCCGGCCCCCCGTCGTCCCCTTCCTAGGCCTCGCCGTCGTCCACCGCCCTGGTGCTCTCGGTGCGGCGTGGTCTACGTGGTCAACATGGTCAAGGAACGACTTCCATCGGACGTGGACTGTACGTGGAGAGGCTGACAGCTGGGTCCACGGCCGCAGCAAGGAAGTGCCTCCTTATTACACGGAAAATAATGATTCCTCCACCTGACAGCCGGGACCCACCGGACGGGCCACTGTATTTCGCGAAAAAAATGTTTCCCCTTGACTGCTGGGACCCACCAGCTACATCTTCGCACGCAAGGAAGTGCGTCCGGGCAAAAAACAAAACGATTCGCCCCCATGACCGCTGGGACCCACCAGCGACACCTTCGCACGCAAGGAAGTGCGTCCGAGAAAAAAAACGAATCGCCCTCCTGACTGCTGGGACCCACCAGCTACATCTTCGCATGCAAGGGAGTGCGTCCGGGCAAAAAAAAATGATTCGCCCCCTGACTGCTGGGACCCACCAGCTACATCTTCACAGGCAAGGAAGTGCCTGACAGTCAGGACCCACCTGGTGAAGCGTACGTAGCATTGTCATTCTGGTCGCGAACGTGTACGTACATACTGGTCGATGTAGAGGCGCGCACGTGTCGTAGTAGAGGCGCGCACGTGTCGTATTAGAGGCGCGCACGTAGCATGTACACGTATGTATAGCAGCGAGGGTGCAAGAAAGAAAATACGACCACGTACGTACATACGGGCAGGGTCTCGAACGCCTACTCGCGCATACATACATGGCTGGGTCGGAATGGAGAAACAGCGTCGTCATCGTGTTCATGGGGAGCCAACCGGCTGGGTCGGAACAGAATGCGTGGTCGTGTTCATCGGGAGGGCTTGGACAGAACAGGCGATGGAAATGAGGCCTGGCGTACCACAGAACGGAGGAAACGGACCTCCTACATTCGGAACGGGGTCCTGTTGATAAGGAGGGGTGTGGCGTACCGCAAAACGGAGGAAACGGACCTTCTACGGTTGAAACGGGGGTCCTGTTGATCGGGAGGGGTGTGGCATACCACAAAACGGAGGAAACGGACCTCCTACGGTCAAAACGGGGGTCCTGTTGATCGGGAGGGGTGTGGCGTACTGCAAAACAGAGGAAACGGA
>NC_057813.1:208603363-208697884 GCF_018294505.1 Triticum aestivum | reverse complement strand
GGTCAAAACGGGGGTGTTGTTCATCGGGAGGGGTGTGGCGTACCGCAAAACGGGACTCCACGGGATACTGTTCATCTCCACCATCGACCTCCTCCAACCTCCACGGGCTACTGTCGACCTCCTCCAGCCTCCTTGGGCTCCTGTTCATCCAGCCTCCACCGCGCGCTACTCCACCGGCTACTGTGCAACCACCCCTCCATCGTCTACTGTTCATCCAGCCCTCCACCGTCTACTGTTCATCCAGCCCTCCACACCACGGGGTCCTGTTCAACCACCCCTCCACGGCCACCCCTCCACCATCTACTGTTCATCCAGCCCTCCACACCACGGGGTCCTGTTCATCCAGAGGCAACGCCACCACTCACTATTCATCCCAAACCCCCCCGCAACACTCAATGTTCATCCAGTCGATCGTCTTCAGTTAGCAGCAGTAGCGAAGGAATGGCTCCATCGGGTTCAGTTAACAACCATCGATCGATCGCTCGGGTTCACTAACGCGTAGCCTACAGTGGAATCGCTCGGGTTCAGTTAGAGCCCAATGCCTCGCTCGGGTTCAGTTAGAGCCAACGCCTCGCACACACGCGCGTACGTGTACGAGAGAAACACACATCACTCGGCCCCCGACCTCCCACCGTAACCGGCAACTCCCCAAAATTTTCCTCCCCCTTGCTTCTACCATGGTTTTTTCCGTCATGGACGGCCCAAAGAATGTCATGCAGCTGCGTCTCTGGCCCGCCCAGGACGAAAAGCCCATTTTCTGTCATGATTTTTTTTCATAGAAATAGGAGCCCACCACATCTATGATGATACCGGGTTTTGTCACAATTATCGTCATAGAAGTGTCATATGTATGACAGAAAAAAAATCGTTTAGCCCAAAATGTCACGGATGTATCTTTTTTTGTAGTGAGAGCTGCCGTCATTTCAGTCATCTGCTGGCCTCCTTCGCCGACGCACTTCGATCGTGCCTCGCCATATGGTCACCCCTCGCCTCTGACCCGGTCCGCGCTTTCACCGGGCTGCCGCAGTCACATCATTAAGCGCCTCTTCTGTGGCTGGTGTTGAGCCGCCCTCTGAGTCGTGGTCAACATGCACTCACTTCGACCTCGCCTCGATCTTATGCGTCAGTTCTGCCGAGCCACCGCCATGGCCCTTGGCCGTTTCAAGTCACAGCCAACTATCACCGTTGATGAGGATGAGTTCAAGAACTTGCTGAAGGGACATGTTTGAAGAATTGTGATTACATACGCTACTGTTGAGGGTGTTTTCCTTTTCCTCGCCGGGTGCTTCATCCGCATTGTCGGGCTGCCTTTCGCTTGAAACTGATGAGAAAGTAACCTGTCGGCGCCCCTGTTAAGTCGCCGCTACTTCGCCTCTGTCATGATCCGGAGCCTTCGAGCCGGCGTGTGCTATTGCTGTACCGCTGCTCTAGGTTACCTCTGCCGGCTTACAATGGCTACGAGTCGCCGCCTCCTAACCATCTCGGTTTTGAGTCGCCTCTTTCAGGCCACCTTGTTGCCTTGAGCTGCCGTGATTTTCCTCCAGCTGCTAAGCCGCCCGATTCCTACTGAAAGGGATAAGAGGGACTGTATTGAAAAGTTATCTACGGAGACTATTTACGGATCATCAGTCATCAAGACATATCAGGTGATATTTATCTAAGCATATTTTTTGACACATTGTTTTTTGTCAAAGAACAGTTTGTCTTTGCCTTGGTATGCAATATTGTTTCTGCAGGACAATTGTTCACTGCAAAAGTGATGGTTGTGGCATGGATGAATAGATCGCGCCACCATTATAATAAGCTAGCATCTGACCATGCCATGATGCTCGACGAATATATGTGCACCCGCTGTTTTTATGGCCCAATTTATATCAACATGACGCGGTTGACTCGCCCGTCCGTGCAGGTTACCGCGCCTGCGATTGACTCGCCCGTCCGCGCGGCTTACCGCGCCTGCGATTGACTCGCCCTTCTTCGCTGGCTTACAATGTCGTGGCCGGCTCATCTGTCCGCTCCCTTGGCCGATTCGGCCGTGCTTGATTTCAGCTTCAGCATGGTGATCATCCACTCCGCGATGGATAATTTCTGGCCTGATATATCAGGTGAAATCCATCCAGTATATTTTTCTTACATATTGCTTCCTTTAAAAAAGAGCAATACTCTAGTTTGCAAGTTCTCCAATACAGGACAAGTTGTCTACTGCAAAAGGGACTATTATATCACTGAGTTTTTTAATGACTCATACCGGTTTATATCACGGTCAAATATGGAGAATCTCAAAACAACTTATCGAGTCATCTTAAGACTCGGGGGCTACATGACATGACTCAGTAAATGATTGCCAGTTTAAAGCAGATTCAAGAACTCCGGGTCAGTGGAGGGAAGATTACCCGGCCCCGGAAGCTACTGCTATATTCATAAAAATTTAAAGGCCTTCAGAAAATCTCCGGCTCAAAATGAAGATCCCTGTTCAAAATCCGGCTCAAAGGTAATTTGTTTCCCACAAAGCTTTGAAGCTTTCAATATTCGGTTTAAAATCCCGGCTCAAGAAGGAATCCATCTCTTGCAAAATTCGAGTTCTCGGAAAGTTAAAGGTTGTCAAAGAGGACCTGCTGCCATGATGTGTGGTTCAAACACGGGTATCCTACCTTATTAGCTTATCTTATCGGTCACTTGGGGGCTTCCTGTCTAAACATAGGTGTATTCAGCAAAGAGAACATAGCTATGAATATCCCTCTTGATCGGCGCAATGCAACAATTTCAAAGGTCACTCGGGGCTTCCTGTTCAAACATAGGTGTATTCACCAAAGAGAACATAGCCCTGAATATCCCTCTTGATCGGCACAATGCCAAAATTTCAAAGGTCACTCGAGGGCTTCCTGTTCAAACATAGATGTATTCACCAAAGAGAACATAGCTGTGAATATCCCTCTTGACCGACTCAATGCCACAAGCACTTGGGGCTTCCTGTTCAAACATAGGTGTATTCACCAAAGAGAACATAGTGTTACTACCCTTGTGAGTTAGTTTGGAACACCAGGTGTATTCACCAAAACCTTTCGGGTTCTCCTGCTTTGTAGAAGCTGCCACTCCGCCCGGGTAATCCCGGAATGACAAGCCGAACTCTTGACAGTCAATCTTACATAGACGCTAAATCTGTTAAGGTTAAAACGACGGTCATGTGAGGCCGGTTTCACAAAGTGTAAAAGGTTAACTCAGTGGCTTGGCGGCCCATGAAAGCCTCAGAGCTTTAGGCTTGGCGGCCTATGAAAGCCTCGTTTTCTCGCTTTGATTTGTTTTTTGAACATTTTTTGGGTTCATCTTCGTACCATATTAACATATGGTTTAAAGTGATTCAGGCCATGTAGCCTCAATTCTTAAAGCTCATATTTGAGTGTATCCGTGGTTTATGATAACCCGGCCTAGTTTTTGACGTTAAGTCGCCAGCATATTTTGGATTGCGTTATTGAAATCATGCGCTTGTAAATCATTGGATTATTACCTTCACTGGGATGGCAATATAACCCAGCAGTATAAATCAATCCTACAGGTTATATGCCGCCGGGTTACAAAAATTCCGGTTTACAATGAATGTGCATTAAGTCGCCATCGGCCAAGAGCTGCCGGGTATTTAAACTCTGGATTATATTATTCAAATCTTGAATAGCCAACATGGCTGGATTTTTATTATGGTTATCAATAGCCAGTATTATGATTGAGGTTTTTAAAGTCGCGGCAGCGCAATGGCTATTATTTCTTTATCAATGGATATGATTTATTCTACAATGGAAGGAATAGTCCCAAGTCGCTTCAGGTTCACGACCCGACACTTGGGGCTACATTATTCAAGTTGAGATTACATCAAATATGCAAGTCCCGTGTCACTGCCAGCATGCACCGTGGCACTTGGGGGCTAATGCAAAGTCATTTTTACTTATCTTATTGAAGACGCGACTCATCACATCATAATGAGCCGGCCCTTGGGGGCTATCAATTGCTCCTGTTAAAAATTCAAGGTACACAAGTTAAATCCATTATATTGAAGGGCCCATTGCTCAGTTGCTAAAGCACAAGGCTCTTAACCTTGTGGACGTGGGTTCAAGCCCTGCGATGAAGACTATATCATATGATGTTATTTACTATGAAGTATATATACAGTCCCAGCTTGGTATTATCTTACTGACCCGACCCTTATGGGTTGCACGTTGTTGTTCAAGTCTAAATAATTATATCTACAAAGTCCCTGCTCATTATTGCATAATGACCCGGCCCTTGGGGGCTACACTAGTTGAAGTTTTTATGAGCATAAGGCAATTGCAAGTCCCAGGTTGCTGCAAGCATGACAACCCGTCACTTGGGGGCTACATATGTGGAATATTCAGTTTTGATTAGTGACTGAGATGAGAAACTTGGATATATTCAAGGTTGCAACATTTATATTGAAACAAGTCTTAAGCTGTTACTATGCTCCTGTCTTGAGACTTGGGGGTTACAGGTGATATGAATATAATGGAGGAACATCTTCAAGTTCTTAGTTCTTTGAAACAAACCATGTATCATATTCTCAGTTTTTGCTTGGATAGCTCAGGAAAGTCAACTACATGACCCGGCATCATTTGTTTATAACCCGGCAATTTTGTCAATCATAAATCGGCAAGATATACATCTTTTAAGTCGGCTGAATATTAGTTGAATATTTCAAGACCAATATTTTTGTCAAAGTCAGAGCATTGAAGGCTGAGTCAAATGGATTATTTCTTATAATATTTTTCTACAAAGGGCCAATGTCAGCAAATTGATTATGAAGTTGGCCTATTGACCTGGATTTTTCAGAAGAAGTGCCTAGGTTTTTTGCATTGGCAATGTTTGAACATATCTGCTAAAGGAGATTTGCTATGAGATCATGAACACGCATCCAGGAGGAAATGACAAGGACTTAAGGATGTTCAGGTGCCGGCTCAGGAAAACTTTTAAACCGGAGCAGAACCTGTCAAACTTGTTCTTGTGTTTGTTTTACAAAATAAGTTTACCATGGATAAATCCAAGCTAAACTAGGGCCTAATGTCGGGGATATACCCCGAGGTGTTACCCACCGGATGTGACCCGGCTGGAGCTTGGCAACTCACTGGCGACCCGCCCGGACTTGGCGGTTTACGAGCAACCCGCTTGAACATCATGCCTCATTGGTGACCTGGTGGGCGGGTCAGACGGATGACAAGGCCCAAGGCCCAAAAGGCGGGCTCATGCTATGGGTGGCCGGTTTACGAGGAAAGGCACAAGAAGTTTTCCCTTAAGGGGGCAGACTAGGATTCTGCTTGTTATAGAATAGTCCTAGTCCTACTAGGACTCCACATGTAACCCGCCCCTTCAACTTATATAAGGAGGGGCAGGGCACCCCAAGGAAGAAGAAATAATCGTTAAGTCTAGACACAATTAGGAGAGCCGACTCAGGCGGCGACTCCCTCATGAGCATAATGAGACTTAGCCACAAACAACATGTAGGGTCGTTACCGGATGATGTTTCCCGGGGCCCGAAGCTGTCTAAACTCTTGTCTTGTGTTGCGTCTCTCGATTCTGATCAAACCCTCTCAAGCTACCACATAGATGCGTTGGCCTCACGACTAAGTCCTCACACTAGGACATCTGTCGTGACAAATCCACGACACTTCCGGTACTCCGGTTTGTACCCTATACACTCTGGAACCCTTTCGGTGTCGGAATACCACCTTCCAATATATCAGTATTTATCTCTCGACCATTTCGAGACTCCTCATCATGTTCGTGATCTCAACCGGGACTCCAAACAAACTTCGGTCATCAAAAACACATAACTCATAATACAAATCATCATCGAACGTCAAGCGTGCGGACCCTACGGGTTCTAGATCTATGTAGAAATGATCGAGACACATCTCTGATCAATAACTAATAGCGGAACCTGGATGCTCATATTGGCTCCTACATATTCTATGAAGATCTTTATCGGTCAAACCGCACAAAAAGATACGTTGTTCCCTTTGTCATCGGTATGTTACTTGCCTGAGATTCGATCGTCGGTATCATCATACCTAGTTCAATCTCTTTATCGACAAGTCTCTTTACTCGTTCCGTAATGCTTCGTCCCGCAACTAACTCATTAGTCACATTGCTTGCAAGGCTTATAGTGATGAGCATTACCGAGAGGGCCCAGAGATACCTCTCCGATACACGGAGTGAGAAATCGTAATATCGATCTATGCCAACCCAACAAACACCTTTGGAGACACCTGTAGAGCATCTTCATAATCACCCAGTTATGTTGTGACGTTTGATAGCACACAAGGTGTTTCTCCGGTATTCAGGAGTTGCATAATCTCATAATCACAGGAACATGTATAAGTCATGAAGAAAGCAATAACAATAAAACTCATCGATAATTATGCTAAGATAACGGATGGGTCTTGTCCATCACATCATTCTCTAATGATGTGATCCTGTTCATCAAATGACAACACATGTCTATGGTCAGGAAACATAATCATCTTTGCTTAATAAGCTAGTCAAGTAGAGGCATACTAGGGACACTTTGTTTTGTCTATGTATTCACACATGTACTAAGTTTCCGGTTAATACAATTTTAGCATGAATAATAAACATTTATCATGATATAAGGAATATAAAGAACAACTTTATTATTGCCTCTAGGGCATATTTCCTTCAGAAACATCAGTCAAACACCTGTAACATCAGGGTTCTAGGGGGATCGATTGCACAATATAATAAAGGGACATTCACATTTGTGCGCCTAACTCGAACCCACTACTCAAATTTACCTCTAACTTTTTGATGTGCTCAAATTTGACCCTAAAAAGCATTTTAAGTCACAGGAATGCCCTTCCATATGGTCAAAGTTGTTTGACCAAAACTTTGAAAATTCATAATAGATTCATATGAACTTAGAAGAATGCAAAATAAGATATCAGAATGCACATGTCATTTACTTTCATGAAAAAAGCACTCTTTAAAGCCTTTTGGGGTTTATAACATTAAAAAGCAATTTAGGGTGAATTCAAATAAATGCACATGTAGGTGAGGAACGTAAATGACATGCACATATAGGTGATGTTTTTATAAACATTTTGATATCTTATTTGCATTTTTCTGACTTCGTCTAAATTTGTTATGAATTTTCAAAGTTTTGGTCAAGCAACTTTAACCAGATGGAAGGGCATTCCTGTGACTTAAAATGCTTTTTAGGGGCAAATTTGAGCACCTCAAAAATTTAGGGGTAAATCTGAGAGTGGGCACAAATTAGGTGCATAAATGTAAATGTCCCTATAATATATGCATACATTCGGGGTATCATGTTCAGTATGATGATGGGGTATCATGTTCAAAGTCATAATCATCAACCATCCTTTCTAATGGCTTGGTATCAACAACTTCCAAAAGGGTATAACTGAAAAGGTTTTCTGCGTCTGCACTGCTCAGATAGAAACATGATGAGAAACAATGGTTATGGAAGTAGTATTGAAAGCACCAATTGTGGTATAAAATTTGTGATGGTAATCCACAAATAGATTTATCCATACTTTGTAACTCAGAAGATTTCTTTGACAACAAGCAAGTCATCCTGAAAACAGAACTCTGGGAGTTGGATAATTCACATGTATTCAGTTATAATGAGGGAGGTAAGGAGCTGAATGCATTATAATACAACATCATGACACCTAAAACATTTAACTCTAATTTAGAGTCAAGAAAATTCTTAGCAGCAACTGAGTACATCTGATGAGTGATTTTCCCGAACAATGTTTGCACAACAAGCTTAGTTAAGTTGTAAGCCCAGATAAGTCCATAACTATTGGACCTGCAATGTCATAAAGCATAACATATCCTCTGCAGTTAGTGTTCTAGTAGTGTGCAATCACAAACTTAGACATCAAGTTAAGTGAATCAAACAAAATTATCACTCCTATCAAATACAAGGAAAACTATAGTTCATGACAAGCAAGATATAATATTCTAAACACTATTCTGCAGACCAATAGTTTAACAAAGTTTTTAAGGTTTAGGAAACTACAATAGAGGCTAGCAGATTACCAAAGCAGAGCAATGGGTAAGAAATGAAAGTGGATAGAAAAGATAACTTATGAAATCGTAACAAAGTTTCCATAATCCCGCACCACCTTCGGAATTGAGCTATTGCCCAATTGATTGATTAGCATGCCTCTGAAATCAAGGAGGGTGCATTATGCTGCCAGTTCTTTGACATGTGGTATGAAATATCATTGCATCCTAATAAAATATATAGTTCAGTAAGAAGATTCTAATTTTTGTAAGATAATCAATGGCACCAACGAATCTAATAGATTTCAAGTGTAATTAATAGATTTAGCATATCATAAAATATTTTTTTGCGAGGCAGTCTTATGTTGATGTAATATGATTTTATCTTATGGAACGGAGGGAGTATATGATATGCTAACAATATTTTTTTTAACTTTCCATGGTTAACACCTATTGATGTTGGTTAGAGTTGGCATGCATGAACCAGAACCTCCACTGCTCCCCGTATTTGCAACTGCATGCACCATCCAAAACCAACATTATATACAAATCGAAGGCATGCAACATGCCGAGTGTAGGAGCAAAGAATCTGAATCAGTAGTGCTCGTGTTATGGATAGGGTTACTGATACATCTCCAACGTATCTATAATTTTTGATTGTTCCATGCTATTATATTATCTGTTTTGGATGTTTAATGGGCTTTAATATGCTCTTTTATATTATTTTTGGGACTAACCTATTAACCGAAGGCCCAATGCCAGTTTTTGTTTTTGCCTATTTTAGAGTTTTGTAGAAAAGGAATACCAAACGGAGTCCAAACAGAATGAAAACTTCACGATGATCTTTCTTGGACCGAAAGCAAACCAGAAGACTTGGAGATGAAGTCAGAGATGTAACAGGGAGGCCACGAGGCAGGAGGGTGCGCCCAGGGGGGTAGGCGCGCCCCCACCCTCGTGGGCCCCTTGTAGCTCCACCGACCTAGTTATTTCACCTATATAAACTCTTATACCCTAAAAACATCAGGGGGAACCACGAAACCACTTTTCCACCGCCGCAACCTTCTATACCTGTGAGATCCCATCTTGGGGCCTTTTCCGGTGATCTGCCGGAGGGGGATTCGATCACGGAGGGCTTCCACATCAACACTATTGCCTCTCCGATGAAGCGTGAGTAGTTTACCACAGACCTTCGGGTCCATAGTTATTAGCTAGATGGCTTCTTCACCCTCTTTGATTCTCAATACAAAGTTCTCCTCGATGTTCTTGGAGATCTATTCGATGCAATACTCTTGTGCGGTGTGTTTGCCGAGATCCGATGAGTTTTGGATTTATGATCAATATTATCTATGAATATTATTTCATTCTTCTCTGAATTCTTATATGCATGATTTGATATCTTTGCAAGTCTCTTCAAATTATCGGTTTAGTTTGGCCTACTAGATTGATATTTCTTGCCATGGGAGAAGTCCTTAGCTTTGGGTTCAATCTGGCGGTGTCCTTTCCCAGTAACAGTAGGGGCAGCAAGGCACGTATTGTATTGTTGCCATCAAGGATAAAAAGATGGGGTTTTCATCATAATGCTTGAGTTAATTCCTCTACATCATGTCAGCTTGCTTAATGTGTTACTCCATTCCTTATGAACTTAATACTCTAGATGCATGCTGGATAGCGGTCGATGTGTGGAGTAATAGTAGTAGATGCAGGCAGGAGTCAGTCTACTTGACACGGACATGATGCCTATGTTCATGATCATTGCCTTAGATGTCATCATAATTATGCTTTTCTCTATGAATTGCTTGGCAGTAATTTGTTCACCCACCGTAATACATGCTATCTCGAGAGAATCCACTAGTGAAACCTATGGCCCCGGGTCTCTTTTCCATATTATTGAATCTCATTATATCTTGCTAGTTTCCAATCTACTATTTTGCAATCTTTACTTTCCAATCTATACGTCAAAAATACCAAAAACATTTACTTTATTATCTCTATCAGATCTCACTTTTGCGAGTGACCGTGAAGGTATTGACAACCCCTTTATCGTGTTGGTTGCAAGTTGTTGATTGTTTGTGCAGGTATTCGGTGACTTGTGGCTCGTCTCCTACTGGATTGATACCTTCGTTCTCAAAACTAAGGGAAATACTTACGCTACTTTGTTGCATCACCCTTTCCTCTTCAAGGGAAAACCAACGCAAGCTCAAGAGGTAGGAGTTACTTGCTGTGTTGGTAGTTCCTGCAGAGCCGTTGCCGGGGAGATCTTTGTCAAGTCAAGCCATACCAAGTACCCATCTTAAACTCTTCCCCCTTGCATTACATTATTCGCCATTCGCCTCTCATTTTCCTCTCCCCCACTTCTAAAATGATTTTCGAAAACCTTTGCCTTTTCTTCTCCCCTCTTCCATTCGTCCCTTTTCGCTTGCTTCTTGTGTGCTTGTGTGTTGGATTGATTGCTTGTCACGATGGCTCAAGATAATAGTAAATTGTGTGAATTTTACAATACCAACAACAATGATTTTATTAGCACTCCGATTCCTCCTACTACCAATGCTGAATCTTGTGAAATTAATGCCGCTTTGTTGAATCTAGTTATGAAAGATCAATTCCCTGACCTCCCTAGTGAAGATGTCGCATCCCATCTAAACAACTTCGTTGATTTTTGTGATATGCAAAAGAAGAAAGATGTGGATAATGACATTGTTAAATTGAAGTTATTTCTTCGCTTAGAGATCGTGCTAAAACTTGGTTCTCATCTTTGCCTAAAAATAGTATTGATTCATGGAATAAGTGCAAAGATGCTTTTATCTCGAAGTATTTTCCTCCCGCTAAGATCATCTCCCTTAGGAACGATATTATGAATTTTAAGCAACTTGATCATGAGCATGTTACACAAGCTTGGGAGAGTATGAAATTAATGATACATAATTGCCCTACACATGGTTTGAATTTGTGGATGATTATACAAAAAATTTACGTCGGGTTGAATTTTGCTTCTAGAATTCGGCCGCGGGAGGCACTTTTATGAAATCACTTTAGGAGAGGCTACTAAGCTGCTAGATAATATTATGGTTAATTATTCTCAATGGCACACTGAAAGATTCACTAGTAAAAAAGTTCATGACAGTGAAGAAATTAATGTTTTGAGTGGAAAGATGGATGAACTTACGAAATTGTTTGCTAATAAAAGTGTTTCTTCTTATCCTAATGAAATGCATTTGTCCACTTTGATTGATAATAATAATGAATCTATGGATGTGAATTTTGTTGGTAGGAACAATTTTGGTAACAACGCGTATAGAGGAAATTTTAATCCTATGTCGTTTCCTAGTAATTCCTATAATAATTATGGTAATTCCTAGAACAACTCTTATGGAAATTTTAATAAGTTGCCCTCTGATTTTTAGAATAGCATTCAAGAATTTATGAGTTTGCAAAAGAATTTAAATGCTTTGATTGAAGAAACTTTTCTTAAGATTGATGAGTTGGCTTGGAACATGGATGGAATTTCTCTTGACGTTTATTCTTTGAAAATAAGATCTATTCCACCTAATCATGGTATCAATGAGTCTCTCAAAGCCTTGAGAATTTCCGTTGATGAGTGCAAAGTAAGAACCGCTAGGATGCGTGCTAAAAAAGATTGGTTTGTGAAAGTGTGTTCTTCTAGTTTACATGATAATAATGATGAAGATCTAAAAGTAATTGATGTGACTCCTATTAAATCTTTGTTTTCCAATATGAATCTTGATAAAGATGGGACTGGAGATGAGTCAACTTTAGTTAAAAGGTGTCCCAATGATTTGGAGTTTTTAGATCTAGATGCAAAAATTGATAAAAGTGGGATTGAAGAGGTCAAAACTTTAAGTAGCAATGAACCCACTATTTTGGATTTCAAGGAATTTAATTATGATAATTGTTCTTTAATAGATTGTATCTCCTTGTTGCAATCCGTGTTAAATTCTCCTCATGCTTATAATCAAAATAAAGCTTTTACTAAACATATTGTTGATGCTTTGATGCAATCTTTTAAAGAAAATTTTGAACTAGAAGTTTCTATCCATAGAAAACTTTATATGAGTGGGAATCTACTATTAAGATTAAGATTAAAGATTATGAATTCTATGCTTTGTGTGATTTGGATGCTAGTGATTCTACAATTCCGAAAACTTTGTGTGATGTGCTAGGTTTTCGTGAATTTGATGATTGTTCTTTAAATTAGCATCTTACAAATTCCACCATTAAGAAACATATGGGAAGGATTAATGATGTTCTTATTGTTTCAAATAGGAATTATGTGCCCATAGATTTCATTGTTCTTGATATAAATTACAATCCTACATGTCCTATTATTTTTGGTAGACCTTTCCTAAGAACGATTGGTGCAATTATTGATATGTAAGAAGGAAACATTAGATTTCAATTTCAGTTAAGGAAGGGCATGGAAGACTTTCCTAGGAAGAAAATTAAATTGCCTTATGAATCTATTATGAGAGCCACTGATGGATTACATACCAAAGATGGCAATACCTAGATATATTCTTGTTTTTATGCCTAGCTAGGGGCGTTAAACGATAGCGCTTGTTGGGAGGCAACCCAATTTTATTTTTGTTCTTTACTTTTTCTCCTGTTTAGTAATAAATAATTCATCTAGCCTCTGGTTATATGTGGTTTTATGTTTTAATTAGTGTTTGTGCCAAGTAGAACCTTTGGGAAGACTTGGGTGAAGTCTTTGCGATCTTGCTGTAAAAAACAGAAACTTTTGCGCTCACGAGAATAGCTTTCATGTTTTACAGAACAGTTTTTTTAGGTTGATTCTTTTTGCATAAGATTAATAGGCAAATTCCTCACGTCCACCAATTTATTTAAGAATTTTTAGAGTTACAGAAGTATTCAGAAGTTACAGATTGCTACAGACTGTTCTGTTTTTGACAGATTCTGTTTTTCGTGTGTTGTTTGCTTATTTTGATAAATCTATGAGTAACATCAGGGGGTATGAACCATAGAGAAGTCGTAATACAGTAGGTTTAACACCAATATAAATAAATAATGAGTTCATTACAGTACCTTAAAGTGATGGTTTATTTTCTTATACTAACGGAGCTCACGAGATTTTCTATTGAAGTTTTGTGTTGTGAAGTTTTCAAGTTTTAGGTTAGGATTTGATAGAGTTTGGAATAAGGAGTGGAAAAAGACTATGCTTGGGGATGCCCAAGGCACCCCAAGGTAAAATTCAAGGACAACCAAAAGCCTAAGCTTGGGGATGCCCCAGAAGGCATCCCCTCTTTCGTCTTCGTCTATTGGTAACTTTACTTGAGGCTATATTTTTATTCACTACATGATATGTGTTTTGCTTGGAGCGTCTTGTATGATTTGATTCTCTGCTTTTTAGTTTACCACAATCATGCTTTCTGTACACACCTTTTGGGAGAGACACGCATGAATCGTGATTTATTAGAATACTCTATGTGCTTCACTTATATCTTTTGAGCTAGACAATATTGCTCTAGTGCTTCACTTATATCTTTTAGAGAACGGCGGTGGTTTTATTTTATAGAAATTGTTGAACTCTCATGATTCACTTATATTATTTTGAGAGTCTTTTAGAACAGCATGGTAATTTTCTTTGGTTATAAAATTAGTCCTAATATGATGGGCATCCAAGATGGATATAATAAAAACTTTCATATAAGGTGCGTTGAATACTATGAGAAGTTTGATTCTTTATGATTGTTTTGAGATATGAAGATGGTGATATTATAGTCATGCTAGTAGAGTAGTTGTGAATTTGAGATATACTTGTGTTAAAGTTTGTGATTCCCGTAGCATGCACGTATGGTGAACCGTTATGTGATGAAGTTGGAGCATGATTTATTTATTGATTGTCTTCCTTATGAGTGGCGGTCGGGAACGAGCGATGGTCTTTTCCTACCAATCTATCCCCCTAGGAGCATGCGTGTAGTACTTCGTTTCGATAACTAATAGATTTTTGCACTAAGTATGTGAGAATAATGTTGAGTCCATGGATTATACGCACTCTCACCCTTCCACTATTGCTTGCCTCTCTAGTACCGTGCAACTTTTTGCCGGTACCATACACCCACCATATACCTTCCTCAAAACAGCCACCATACCTACCTATTATGGCATTTCCATAGCCATTTCGAGATATATTGCCATGCAACTTTCCACCGTTCCATTTATTATGACACGCTCCATCATTGTCATATTGTTTTGCATGATCATGTAGTTCACATCGTATTTGTGGCAAAGCCACCATTCATAATTTTTCATACATGTCACTCTTGAATCATTGCACATCCCGGTACACCGCCGGAGGCATTCACATAGAGCCATATTTTTTTCTAAGTATCGAGTTATAATTCTTGAGTTGTAAGTAAATAAAAGTGTGATGGTCTTCATTATTAGAGCATTGTCCCAGTGAGGAAAGGATGATGGAGACTATGATTCCCCCACAAGTTGGGATGAGACTCCGAACGAAAAATTAAAGAGAAAAGAAAAAAAAGGCCATAAAAAAGGCCCAAATAAAAAAATGAGAGAAAAATAGAGAAGGGGCAATGCTACTATCCTTTTTCCACACTTGTGCTTCAAAGTAGCACCATGATCTTCATGATAGAGAGTCTCCTATGTTGTCACTTTCATATACTAGTGGGATTTTTTCATTATAGAGCTTGGCTTGTATATTCCAATGATGGGCTTCCTCAAAAGTGCCCTAGGTCTTGGTGAGCAAGCAAGTTGGATGCACACCCACTTAGTTTATTTTTGAGCTTTCATACACTTATAGCTCTAGTGCATCCGTTGCATGGCAATCCCTACTCACTCACGTTGATATCTATTGATGGGCATATCCATAGCCCGTTGATTCGCCTAGTTGATGTGAGACTATTTTCTCCTTTTTGTCTTCTCCACAACCACCATTCTATTCCACCTATAGTGCTATGTCCATGGCTGACGCGCTCATGTATTGCGTGAAGATTGAAAAAGTTGAGAACATCAAAAGTATGAAACAATTGCTTGGCTTGTCATCGAGGTTGTCCATGATTAAATACTTTGTGTGATGAAGATAGAGCATAGCCAGACTATATGATTTTTTAGGGATAGATTTCTTTGGCTATGTTATTTTGAGAAGACATGATTGCTTTGTTAGTATGCTTAAAGTATTACTGTTTTTATGTCAATATTAAACTTTTGTCTTGAATCTTTTGGATCTGAACATTCATACCACAATAAAGAAAATTATATTGATAAATATGTTAGCTAGCATTCCACATCAAAAATTCTGTTTTTACCATTTACCTACTCGAGGACGAGCAAGAATTAAGCTTGGGGATTCTTGATACGTCTCCAACGTATCTATAATTTTAATTGTTCCATGCTATTATATTATCTGTTTTGGATGTTTAATGGGCTTTAATATGCTCTTTTATATTATTTTTGGGACTAACCTATTAATCGAAGGCCCAGTGCCAGTTTCTGGTTTTTTGCCTATTTTAGAGTTTTGCAGAAAAGGAATACCAAATGGAGTCCAAACGGAATGAAACCTTCGCGATGATCTTTCTTGGACTGAAAGCAAACCAGAAGACTTGGAGATGAAGTCGGAGACGTAACAAGGAGGCCACGAGGAAGGAGGGTGCGCCCAGGGGGTAGGCACGCCCCCCACTCTCGTGGGCCCCTCGTAGATCCACTCATCTATTTCTTTCGCCTATATATACTCTTATACCCTAAAAACATCAGCGGGAGCCACGAAACCACTTTTCCACTGCCACAACCTTCTGTACCCGTGAGATCCCATCTTGGGGCCTTTTCCGGTGATCTGGCGGAGGGGTATTTGATCACAAAGGGCTTCTACATCAACACCATTACCTATCCAATGAAGCGTGAGTAGTTTACCATAGACCTTCGGGTCCATAGTTATTAGCTAGATGGCTTGTTCTCTCTCTTTGATTATCAATACAAAGTTCTCCTCGATGTTCTTGGAGATCTATTCGATGTAATACTCTTTTGTGGTGTGTTTGCCGAGATCCGATGAATTGTGGATTTATGATGAAGATTATCTATGAATACTATTTGGTTCTTCTCTGAATTCTTATATGCATGATTTCATATCTTTAGAAGTCTCTTCGAATTATCGGTTCAGATTTGGCCTACTAGATTGATCTTTCTTGCCTTGGGAGAAGTGCTTAGCTTTGGGTTCAATCTTGCGGTGTCCTTTCCGAGTGACAGTAGAGGCAGCAAGGCACGTATTGTATTGTTGTCATCGAGGATAAAAAGATGGGGTTTTCATCATATTGCGTGAGTTAATTCCTCTACATCATGTCATCTTGCTTAATGCGTTACTCCATTCTTTATGAACTTAATAATCTAGATGCATGCTAGATAGCGGTCGATGTGTGGAGTAATAGCAGTAGATGCATGCAGGAGTTGGTCTACTTGGCATGGACGTGATGCCTATGTTCATGATTATTGCCTTAGATGTCATCATAATTATGCGCTTCTCTATCAATTGCTGGACAGTAATTTATTCACCCACCGTAATACATGCTACCTTGAGAGAAGCCACTAGTGAAACCTATGCCCCCCGGGTATCTTTTCCATATTATTGAATCTCATTTACATCTTGCTAGTTTCCGATCTACTGTTTTGCAATCTTTACTTTTCAATCTATACATCAAAAATACCAAAAATATTTACTTTATTATCTCTACCAGATCTCACTTTTGCGAGTGACCATGAAGTTATTGACAACCCCTTTATCACGTTGGTTGCAAGTTGTTGATTGTTTGTGCAGGTATTCGGTGACTTGTGTGTCGTCTCCTACTGGATTGATACCTTGGTTCTCAAAACCGAGGGAAATACTTACACTACTTTGCTGCATCATCCTTTCCTCTTCAAGGGAAAACGAACGCATGCTCAAGAGGTAGCGGTTACTTGCCGTGTTGGTAGTTCCTGCAGAGCACCAGTCGCTGGTTCATCGCCAGCGAAGAGGGTCGATCCTAAATGACAAGCAAAACCATTTACTACTATGCAAACCATGATAATAAGTTTTTCATAACTGAGACCAGAGGTCATGGTAGTCAAGAAAATACGCCAGCTTGTCCAAATTCAAAAAGGCAGGAGCATACTACTGTAAAAACTAAACTTTATTTTAATTAGACTGTGTAAGACAGCCATATCTCGGTAGGATGCTTAATAAAGAATTTCTGATTATGATTTACAAACTAAACTTAATAAAGGACCACATCTAGAAGACTCTCCAGACGCACTAATTAAATTTGCTTTCAGATTAGTTTGCACATTACAAGGATGCCACGAGGCAAAGTCATTTTCATTCTGTAGAAGCCTTAAATAGACACGGTACTATCTGCAAGTCATAATCTGGGCCAAATTAGAGTGTGTTATCAATATGAAAACATTGTTTTGTTTTATTCCCTAAATTAGAATTATCATGCCACACACCAGCAACATCCAACAAGTGTGGTTCTACAAGCGGGACACATTGATTTCATCTATAAACTATGGTCATGCATGTCCCAAGTAAGAGCACAGAATCAAGTGGCATGACTAACTTCGTCCTGTAACTCACCATCATCATATTTAGCTACCCCAAAATTTGCATTAGCAGTTAACAATCCTTGCATACTCCCACACATTTGACAGATTCTAGGCCACCTGCATGCATCAGGAAGACAGGTAGCAGAAGGAGGGAGGATATGTATAACTAACCGGCGTCATTGACGATGCTGATGGCCATGCTGGCGACGAGGTCCAGGAATTGCACCAGAATTTGTACCTCTGAAACAACGCATAAACCATACAGTGTCAATCAGGAGAAGACCATCCAAAAGAAAAATTCAAAGAAGGGGAAGAAAAATAAAGTGAATAGATAAAATCCAAGGACCAAACACTCAACAAACAACCAAAATACCCCATAAAAATTGCAAAGACCAGGAAAAGAAAGAAGAAGAAACCAAAAGAGAAACAGGATATCTCAATCATATAATGGGTATGAAAGAAATTAGTGAACATAAGTTAGGACTTGACTTAATTAGTCATGGCAACATCAAAATATTATTTTGCTCCGTGCTAGTTGTTGTTTTAGAGCCACTTACACCAAAACCCTGGCCCTATGTTACCATGGAGATGGGTTGAAACAAACCACGACTCCTTCAGGAAATAAACCAGCAAAACTCATTGCTTCCTCTCTATCACATTGGAAATGAGTAAATTCAAACAAACGGTACATGATGCATTCTCACCCGCCATCACTTACCACCACTGCCATCTCGTATGTCGCCGGTTCTAGCGGAAGAAAGTCGTGTCACGCCGCCACCTACTACTGAAAGTAGGTCCATGTAAGATGGATTATCTGAAGTCCTGATGGGACTCAAACCTAATATTCATTTCTTAAAGTAAACAAGTTAATTAACATATTCCTACTTCTTCAGTATGTTCTTTTAACCCCACAAATGACCTATTGTTACAGTTCTTTTTTGCAATCCTGAATATCATAAACAAGTGATGAAGGCATTCATGAAGCAGGTAGTCTGTTTGTCTCAACTCATGGACATTCTGTAAAAATCTAAATAAATATATTGATCATAGTGCATACTTGATCATATAATCTCACATTGATATGCATTTATGCTCAAGCGTTGTCCCTATTTTATTATTGGATAACTGAGTTTACTGAATGCTATAAAGGCTATGTACCAAAACAATCTCATTGGCTAATGAATGAATCTGCACCAAATTAATGAAAAGAAGAAAAATAATTAAGCAGGAGATAAGATGGGGGTGTACTAACGTTGGATCCATGGAAGTGGACGAAGAACACCTTGTAGGCATAGAGAAACAAAATTTGCACAAACAAAGAGACAAAGATGAGAAGCTCTAGGAATAGAGGCGAGAAAATTTCAGAAAGAAGAGAAGAGTGTGTGTACGTGCATGTTGCTTCTCCTGTTGATGCATCTCTTCTTCGTCGGGCGGACGAATAGCAACGTGAGAGTAGGATGAAGCCGGCCATCTCTGCAGCCCGCACTGCTTCTGCTGAGGAAGACGGTGATGGTGCCATAGACCACCGTCGCGTCTCGAGACATCTTAATTAATAGGCCCAATGGTTGTTTGATGCCTCCCGCAGCATCAAGAACTGACACTTTGTAAGACGCCTCAGGTAGTATCTGAGCCGCGGACTTTGCCTTTGGCACAACCCTTGTGGTAACAGATGCCTGGAGAGATGTGGTCTTGCCGAGGAATGAGGATCCCAATTCAAAGCCAATTGATGAGTATGACACCTTTAAGGCACCATAGCTTGTTATGCCATGGCTCCTTGGCCTTGAAACCAAAGAGGACTGAGCACTAACTGAAGTCATGGTAACAACTGATGCCATATCCAACTGTAGGAATGGACTTATATCAGATTGATATATGGCAGTAACATGGAGAGTCTAACTAAAAATTCCATTGAAATATTTGAACCACACTAATAGCCTAATACAGCAACACATGCACATTGCGATTACACAATCCATGGAGTAGATGTAGGAACACTCGTAGTAAATGGTAATGAGAATAGTTGTAAGGTATATTATTTAGTATTTTTTTTGCAAGCGTCAATGGAAAAAATGATGACAAACTATTTCCTCCCTGCATTTGGAACATCAAAGGGAACAAGGGTAGTAATTATGAATTACCATAATGAAATGGGAGTTCAAATTACACACTAACACTCACGACATTTATTCTCCAGGTGCAGAATGCAAAAAAGAGAGAAAAAAATCAGGAGATAAATTACCCTAGTTAGCATCATGCAACACCTTACAGAATCAACGAAAGTTATTTCATCTCCAGTTCAGAATGCAACAGTTTACGCTTTTGTTAAACACAATGCAGGCAATACGATATTCAGATACCGTGATGTGCGCAAGGGAGTTCATCTATATTGCATGAAAATCATGCACAAAGTATTAGCACATTGACACATCTTAAAGCGGCAATTCATAACCCATGAGGCCACAAAATACGCTGCAATGAGGGCGAATCTAAAAAAAATAGAGCGGTGACACACACAGAAATCACAAAGGTCCCGAACCTTTCTGACCCTGGCGGGATCGATTGATTTAACAACAGAAAAATGATGATGTGCCGGATGAAAAACAAACAACCCAGATGCTCATACCTCAGACGAAGGGAGGGCCCAGCCCAATGGCCAGAGGCTGTGATGGGGTGGAGATGACAGCAGGACGTCCCAAAGACAAAGGGACGAGAGGGGATGGCGCCGGCGGTGTGGAGCTGCATCGGCCGTCGTGCATAAAGAGGGCAGAGCTCGGGGAGGAGATGTCGGCGAGATGGGTGGGGAGGAGGCGCGGGAGCACCGCCCAGAGGCCTCTCTCTTTCTCTCTCCTCTCCTCCCTTCTTATCCTTCTACTCTTCTCTCTCTCTCTCTCTCTCTCTCTCTCTCCTGCATATTGAATCAAGTGTCGCTGCCGTCTTCCTTTGCTTGTAGGTTGTTGCCACCGCCGGGGAAGCACGTCTCCGCGCCCGCACACCTCGGATCCCGGGTAGACGAGATGCGGGAGAGGGAGGTGACTGGCGTGGGAGGATGGAAGAGGAGGGGGAGGAGGAGCATGGAGGCGGATAGGGTTCCTGAGGGACGAGAGGATTGGGTGCACAGGGCGTGGGAGGAGTTGAGGCGCGTGGGAGGTGTCCTCCTCCCCTCTCTCTCTCTCACCCAATCGCTATCGCGTTTTTTTCGTACCTGATGACGTGTCTAGTGCGATGGATGGTGCTTGATGCGAACCTTATTGTTTTGGATATTTGTACAATTTAAAGAATATTTTTTAATTTTAATTTTGAAAACGAAATATGTAGTATGCACGTTTATATAACACACTGGTTTATATAATACTAAGTTTTGGATATGTAGTAAATATTTTTATTTTGCCAAAATATGTTTTTAGGGGTAAATCCATTTATATAAAAAACATATGCAAAAACATGTAATAAACACATCTTTAAAATGCATCGCATTCAAAATGAGCGCAATATACGCAACCCATTTAAGCTCCACATATGTCAGCTATCAGTTCGTCGTGGATAGCACACATAATGGATAGCACACATAACGAGCTAGCGGATTGAGCGGCTATAGCATTCCTTGTCAAAAGATATGGTCCTGGGTTCGAGTCCCAGTGGACCATGCTTTACTTAATTTAAGCATAAATGTGTCGTAGTAGTAGACTTTTCCATAAATAAAAGAATATGAGGGTGTTTTTTGTAAAAATATGTCATGCCCAACTCCATCACTCATTGACAGGTGGGTCCATACACATGAATATACTCGTATACCATTTGCACGTTTAAGTCAAGTCAGGTAACCATAAAATTGTATTTTCAAAATTCTATGCAAGTTCTATGACTCTGAGCGATATTACCTCAAGTTTCCACATCATAGTAATATATACTCCCTTCATCCCAAAATTAATGTCGCGCACAGTAGTTTTTTGCAAAGACACCCTTGTCATTCTAAAACAGTAACAAGCAGGTCCCCTGACTCCTTTCTTCCTTTGTCTGTCGCCCATGTGTCGCCAGGGGCCGACGTCGTGGGATTCCGGCCGTGCTTGTGCTCCAGCACTTGCAGCCTTCCCGTCACGCCAACCCACCACCAGATGCCTACCTCTGCCACCCATCGCCCGACCATGGAGGCAAGTTGGTCTTCGATCCTCCAGGACCAGCCGGCACCCAGCTACGCGATTCCGCTGCCCAGCCGCCGCGTACCTACGCGACCAGAAACTACGTCGTCGCCCACCTACACCTGCACCGCCACAACTCCATCGCCGTCAAGAGCATGAAGTCCGCCGCAGATCCGCCATCCACCATCGTTCCGGCATCTTCCCCTGACATCCACTCCAATCGATGAGCACGTGGTCCGCCACCCTCCGCTCCAATCGACGGCCAACTGCTCCTCTGCTATGTGAGCTCCTCTGCTCGAATTGGTGTCCTTGGATCCATGAGCTCTCTGCTCGAATTGGTGAACTGCCATGGTCATGTGTTCTCCTTTGCTCCTCTCAATGTGTTCTTGATCCTTCGCTGGTCCTTATTCCTCCATGTTGTGTTCAATTCAAGAGCAGCCACACTCAGCACATCACACCTGGTTCATTTCACACCTGTCAATTAGAGTAGCAATGTGAGGACCCCGAATCAATGCATACATGACACTAACTTATAAGGACATGCATACATGACCCAGCAACGAACGTGTCGGTCATCAGCGAATGAATCCGGGCTGTAGCAGCTGGGCTAGCAAGACTCGGGAGAATCCGGGCTGTAGCAGGCTAACAGGACTCCGGTAGACACCACGTGACATTTCCCCGAAGGGACAGACACTGGAACGAAGAAGGACAAATGCAGGCCAGCCTAAGTGTCCCGGAGCAGTAGCAAGCTACCAAGGCTCAGTGGAAGCACTAGGAGACATTTCCCAGTAAGAGATGCTACCAAGGATAAACAACTAGATAGTCAGATCCCACACATACCAAGCATTTCAATAACATACACACAATATGCTCGATATGTGCAAATACAACATAACATCACAACATGACTCTACAACTCAAGCATTTTATTCAATAGGCTCCAAGGAGCGATATATTACAAACATGGGTCTCACGACCCAACATTCAGAGCATACAAGTCAGAGCACAAGCGGAAGCTTAACATGTCTGAGTACAGATATCTATAAATGAAAAAGGCTGAGAAGCCTGACTATCTACCAGATCCTACCGAGGGCACAAGATCGTAGCTCAGGTAACAAGCTAAACATCGAAGTCCACGTGGAACTACTATCGAGACTATAGTCTCTCTGCAAAACATAAATTAAGCAAACGTGAGTACAAATGTACCCAGCAAGACTTAAATCAGAACTAACTACATATGCATCATTATCAACAAAGGGGATGGTGGGGTTTAACTGTAGCAAGCCAGCTTTGACTCGGTGGCTATCCTGAACTGCGACTGCAAGTAACTCCTTTGAGGTAGCGCACACGAGTCCACATATTCACCATATCAATACACCACTATGGATCCGCTCCCGTCTCCTTACGAGAACGCCATCCATAGCACTCACGCTTATCTGGCGCATTTTAGAGTATCAACTTTCACTTGTCTATGAACTGTATAGGCAACACAGAGGTCCTTTACCGCGGACGCGGCTATTCGAATAGATGATGTTAACCCTGCACGGGTGTACTTCTTCACACACGCTCTCGCCACTTACCGCCATGTACACGTCATGTATCTCGACAACCTTCAAGCGGAAGCCTGGCGAGGGTGTCGGCCACGACCTGACTAACCACACAAGTCTCTAGTCCAGGTTTATCGCTTATTCGGGTTCCATCCGCAAGGAGATCCGGCCGGGGTGTCGCACATGGCCCCAAACGATGTGAGCAGGGCTCCCAAGCCCACCATCCGGGTGCCACTTGGTACACCGTGCCACTGCACCTAGTATGTCTCAAGCCCACCTTTACTGGGTGCCACTTGGTAGACTACTAGCACTACCTACAAACACCGGAAACTAGTTGCAACTCCTGGATAGAGATCGAGTTGATTAATAAGTCGAGAGGGGCACTTAAGCATTCCAATGCGTGGTAGTAGCTGTTCATGGATCACAAACACAGAACTCAGTTCCTGAGTATGACTTCAATGAGACAACCCACCATGTACTCCTACATGGCCTCTCACCGCTACCTTTACCAAATTGTGTTCACACACTTAGCTCACACACAGTAGGACATGTTCATCACCATTCCAATTCATCCCCGATGAATCAGACCCGACTCAACTCTAAGAAGTAGTAGGCATGACAAACAAGCATAAATGAGTAGGCACATCAGGGCTCAAACAACTCCTACTCATGCTAGTGGGTTTCATCTATTTACTATGGCAATGACAGGTCATGCAGAGGAAAGGGGTTCAACTACCGCAACATGTAACCGTTGAATCGTTGTTTTCCTAATGCAGTAAAAGAGAGCAGGAGCGAGGGAGTGGGATTGTATTGGAATGAACAAGGGGGTTTTGCTTGCCTGGCACTTCTGAAGATAGTATAGTTCTTCATCGGTGTCATCAAACTCATCGTCAAAACCACGTCTATCGAGAGGGGACAAACCACCGGCAAACAAGAGGGAACACAATCAATGCAATGCAACAATGTGATGCATGAATGTGACATGGCAATATGCTGTGATTTGAGCTAATGCAGCTAGCAATGATTTAAATGGGTTGGTTTGAACGCAAGATTCAAATTCAAACTCCACATAAGGCATTTCAGATGCCATTAACTCAAATTGTCATATACATTAGCTTTAGGTTGCTCAAACATGCATGAAAGTGCCATAAATAGATTCTTTGGATTTTTCTAATAACTTTTCATATATAGTTTTTTTCATTTGGAGTTGCGGTTGATTTTATATGATTTTTAGAAGTTTTGGCTATTTTCTGAAATAAATAAATCATTTTTGATTTATTTTAATTCCAGAAAATACTTACTGCATCAGCATGACGTAAGGCTGAGGTCAGCAGGTCAACGGGCGGCCTAGGTCAAACTGACCAGTGGGTCCCGAGTGTCAGTGTCTAACTAAACTAACCTAGCATAGTTAATACAAACCTAACTTAATTAGCCAGGCGGGGCCCGCATGCCAGTGGATCTGGGGGAGTCACACTGGGTCAACCCGGGTCAAACTCGCCGGAGTTGACCCGCGACTCGTCGCCGGCGAGGCCAGAGACGGAGGTGGGGCTCGAGATTGCGCTAAGGGGCACGGTTCGAGCCGCGGCTGGGCGCGTTGGAGTGCCCTTGTTGGCGCACGTTGAAAGGGGTGGCAGCAGGGCCTGTGGTGGCCGGGGGCGATGGCTACGAGCTCGGCAGCGGTGGCCGGTGTCTGAGCATGCGTGGGAACGCGGTTGTGGTGGACTAGGCAATGCGTATGTGGAACCTAAGCCATCTACGCGATGCGGCGAGCAGGATGGACGTGCGCCCAGGACCAAGTGGTCACCGGAGCATCGACGGCGGTAAGCACGGGCGACGGCGGGCTTCAGTTGTCGGTGAAATGGCATCTACGGTGTGCAAACGAGAAAATGGAGAGGGTGGTTCGAGGGAGAGGCTCGCGGCGGTTGCAGTGGTGCAGACGGCGAGCTCGGAGGATGACCGGAGCAAATGGGGCGGCGGAGGCGATCTCGGCGGCCGCAGGTTCAAGATGACGACGGTGAAGACGAAACGGAGCTTCCTGGCTCACTTTGCGCGATGAGGAGGAAGAGTAGGTCGAGGCGGAGCTCTGGGATGCGTCGGGGAGGTGAGGTAGTGGCTCTGGGCGCGGGGTTACGGCGACGCGTCCATGGAGGCTTCGGCCATGGCGGGGAACGGGCGAGGGGAAGAGTGATGACCCACAAGTGTAGGGGATCTATCGTAGTCCTTCCGATAAGTAAGAGTGTCGAACCCAACGAGGAGCAGAAGGAAATGACAGGCGGTTTTCAGTAAGGTATTCTCTGCAAGCACTGAAATTGTAGGTAACAGATAGTTTTGTGATAAGATAATTTGTAACGAGTAACAAGCAATGAAAGAAAATAAGGTGCAGCAAAGTGGCCCAATCCTTTTTGTAGCAAAGGACAAGCCTGGACAATTTCTTATAATGAGAAAAGCGCTCCCGAAGACACACGGGAATTATCGTCAAGCTAGTTTTCATCATGCTCATATGATTCGCGTTCGGTACTTTGATAATTTGATATGTGTGTGGACCGGTGCTTGGGTACTGCCCTTTCGTGGACAAGCATCCCACTTATGATTAACCCCTATTGCAAGCATCCGCAACTACAAAAGAAGTATTAAGGTAAACCTAACCATAGCATGAAACATATGGATCCAAAACAACCCCTTACGAAGCAACGCATAAACTAGGATTTAAGCTTCTGTCACTCTAGCAACCCATCATCTACTTATTACTTCCCAATGCCTTCCTCTAGGACCAAATAATGGTGAAGTGTCATGTAGTCGACGTTCACATAACACCACCAGAGGACAGACAACATACATCTCATCAAAATATCGAACGAATACCAAATTCACATGACTACTAAGAGCAAGACTTCACCCATGTCCTCAGGAACAAACGTAACTACTCACAAAGCATATTCATGTTCATGATCAGAGGACTATTAATATGCATTAAGGATCTGAACATATGATCTTCCACCAAGTAAACCAATTAGCATCAACTACAAGGAGTAATCAACACTACTAGCAACCCACAGGTACCAATTTTGTGGTTTTGGATACAAGATTGGATACAAGAGATGAACTAGGGTTTTGAGAGGAGATGGTGTTGGTGAAGATGTTGATGGAGATTGACCCCCTCCCGATGAGAGGATCGTTGGTGATGATGATGGTGATGATTTCCCCCTCCCAGAGGGAAGTTTCCCCGGTAGAACAGCTCCGCCGGAATTCTCCCAGCTTCTTTTCCGCCAGCTTCTTTTCCAGCCAAAATTCCCATTGCCGGCATTCTCCCTCTTCATGATAAACCTTGTAAAATAAGAGAGAATAGCCATAAGTATTGTGACATAACGTGAAATAACAACCCATAATGCAATAAATATCGATATAAAAGCATGATGCAAAATGGATGTATCTACTCCCCCAAGCTTAGACCTCGCTTGTCCTCAAGCGGAAGCCGATATCGAAAAATATGTCCACATGTTTAGACATAGAGGTGTTGATAAAAATAAAATATGGACATGAGGGCATCATGATCATTCTTATAAGAGCAACATATATAGATTTTGTCATATGATTTCTTATGATCAAATAACAATCTATTCACAATGTCAAGTATGGTTCAGAAACTTCATTGCGAACTAGCAAACTATAATCTCAGTCATTGAAGCAATTGCAATTTATCATAACATCAGAAAGAGTCAAGAATAAAGCTTTTCAGCAAGTCTAGATACTCAACTATCATATATTCTTCGACAATTGCTAACACTCACGCGATACTTATGGTTATGGAGTTTTAATCGGACACCGAGAAAGATAGGGGCTTATAGTTTTGCCTCCCAACGTATTCACCTTTGGGTGATGTCAACAATAATAGCTCATGCTAACTTACATCCAATTGGATATATATATCAGGATCTTTCCAACACGAGGTGCTTGCCAAAGGATAAAATGAAAAAGGGAAAGGTGAAGATCACCTTGACTCTTGCAAAATGTAAAGACATAAAGTAAGAGATAGGCCCTTCGCAGAGGGAAGCAGAGGTTGTCATGTTCTTTTAGGGTTGGATGCACAAAATCTTAATGCTAAAGAACGTCACTTTATATTGCCACTTGTGATATGAACCTTTATTATGCAGTCCGTCACTTTTATTACTTCCATATCACATGATCGTATAAAGCTTATTTTCTCCACACTAATAAGTCATACATATTTAGAGGGAAATTTTCATTGCTTGCAACATGACAACTTACTTGAAGGATCTTACTCAATCCATAGGTAGTATGGTGGACTCTCATGGCAAAACTGGGTTTAAGGATATTTGGAAGCACAAGTAGTATCTCTACTTAGTGCAAGGAATTTGGCTAGGATGAGGGGGAAAGGCAAGCTCAACATGTTGGACGATCCATGAGAATATACTTTAACTGAGATGTGAGAAAACATAAACCATTACATTGTCTTCCTTGTCCAACATCAACTCTTTAGCATGTCATACTTAATGAGTGCTCACAATCATAAAAGATGTCCAAGATAGTATATTTATATGTGAAAACATCTCTTTCTTTATTACTACCTATTAATTGCAACAATGACCAAAACTATGTTTGTCAACTCTCAACAACTTTTATGCCTCATACTCTTTATATGTGAAGTCATTACTATCCATAAGATCAATATGAACTCTTTTATTTCTTTTTATTCTTTCTATTTTCTCACGATCATAGCAAGACAGCAAAGCCCTTGACTCAACACTAATCTTTACTATATAGCTCACGGACTCGATTACATAGAGAGATCACAAAGCAAAACTCAAAACTAATTCATACCAAAGCTTTATTCTACTAGATCAAGATATTACTAAAAGGATCGAAACAAGTAAAATGGTAAAGATAGGAGTGTGATGGTGATACGATATCGGGGCACCTCCCCAAGCTTGGCAGTTGCCAAGGGGAGTGCCCATACCCATGTGATTATGTCCTCGGAGGTGGTGAAGAAGGAGTTGTTGATGATGTAGGCTTGTTGTCCATCTTCCAAGGCATAGGCTCACCATCATAGAAGGATGATCGGGTCTCCGGGATCCTCAAATCTGCAGCCAAACTCATCCTCTTGAATCTATATTCATACTCACAGTTTTGGTTTTGCAGGTCATAGATCTGGGCTTGGAGGTGCTCGATTTTCTCTTGAAGCTTGAAGATGGTCTCCCCAATGTCCTTGGCATCCAGCTTGTGGTTGTTGGTGAACTCCGCGATCATCATCTGGTTGGCGTTGAGTCCATGCTCCACCATCCCTTGACACCAGAAAAGTTGTTATTCCATGGCTTCGAGCTTTGTCTCCACGCTTCCGGTACACCTTGGTCCCCTTCACGCATCTCACTGGTTTGAGGGTGTTGCAGCACCTCCGCAAGATAGGGGTTGATAACCCTCTCGAAAAACTTGTCCTTGGGAGCGCTTGGAGATGTCATGGTGCTCTAGATCTGTCACAAAAACAGCTCGAAACGAAAACAGAAGATTTTTGCATGATACGGTGGTCAAAACCTTCGGGAGATTATATAATGAATTTTTACCGACCAAGAGAAGTAACGTGCAAGAAAACGGAGTCCGGGAGGCACACGAGGTGCCCACGAGACAGGGGGCGCGCCCAGTAAGAGTGGGCGCACCCTCCACCCTCGTGGAGGCCTCGTGTCCTTCCCAGATTACTTCTTGCTTTCCAAAATTCTTAAATATTCCAAAGCGGAGAAAAATTGCCATTAGAACTGTTTTGGAGTCGGTTTACTTACTGTACCACATACGTATTCCTTTTCGGTGCCTGAAATGTTCTGGGAAGTGTCCCTTATGTATTCCTCCGGGGTTACAATTTCAATAATATTAGTTTCAAGATTGATAGGATTACCTGAGATATAATGTTTAATTCTTTGACCGTTCACCACCCTCGGACTTGTGCCTTCGAAGTTGTTGATTTTTATGGCACCGGAATGGTAGACCTCCTCGATAACATAAGGACCTTCCCATTTAGAGAGAAGTTTTCCTACAAAAAATCTTAAACGAGAGTTGAATAGCAGCACATAATCACCTACGTTAAACTCACGCTTTTGTATTCTTTTGTCATGCCATCTTTTAACTTTTTCTTTGAACAGCTTGGCATTCTCATATGCCTGGGTTCTCCATTCATCGAGTGAGCTAATATCAAATAACCTCTTCTCACCGGCAAGTTTGAAGTCATAATTGAGCTCTGTAATAGCCCAATATGCTTTATGTTCAAGTTCGAGAAGTAAGTGACATGCTTTTCCATAAACCATCTTATACGGAGACATACCCATAGGATTTTTGTATGCAGGTCTATAGGCCCATAATGCATCATCAAGTTTCTTGGACCAATTTCCTAGATCTGTTAACAGTCTTTTGCAAAATTAATTTGAGCTCTCTTTTGCAAAATTAATTTGAGCTCTCTATTGCAATTCTATGATTAACATCATACTTAGCAAGCATTTTATGAAAGGCACCATGAATAAAATGTGAACCACCATCAGTCATGAGATATCTATGAACTCCAAACCTTGAAAAAATAACTTCTTTAAGCATCTTAATAGAGGTGTTATGATCAGCACTACTAGTTGGAATAGCTTCTACCCACTTAGTAATGTAATCAACAGCAACTAAAATATGTGTGTATCCATTAGAGGCAGGAAAAGGTCCCATATAATCAAAACCCCAAACATCAAATGGTTCAATAACAAGAGATTAGGCATTTCTTGACGTCTACTAATATTACCAATTCTTTGACATTCATAACAAGACAAGACAAACTTACGAGCATCTTTGAAGAGAGTAGGCCAATAACAACCGGATTGCAATACCTTATGTGCAGTTCTATCTCCAGCGTGGTGTCCTCCATATGGTTCGGAGTGACACTTGTGTAGGATCTATTCCTGTTCATGCTCAGGTACACAACGTCTAATAACAGCATTTACTCCTTCTTTATAAAGGTGTGGGTCATCCCAGAAGTAATGTCTTAAATCATAGAAGAACTTTTTCTTTTGCTGGTATGTGAAAGTAGGTGGTATAAATCTAGCAACAATGTAATTAGCATAATCAGTATACCATGGAGTAGTATGAGAAGCATTAATGACCGCTAATTGTTCATCAGGAAAACTATCATCAATAGGTAGTGGGTCATCAAGAACATTCTCTAACCTAGACAAGTTGTCTGCAACGGGGTTCTCAGCTCCCTTTCTATGAATAATATGCAAATAAAATTCTGGAAGCAGGAGAACCCATCTAATAAGTCTAGGCTTAGCATCCTTCTTTTCCAGAAGATATTTAATAGCAGCATGATCAGTGTGAATAGTTACTTTAGAATCAACAATATAAGGTCTGAACTTATCAAAAGCAAATACAACTGCTAAGAATTCTTTTTCAGTAGTAGCATAATTTCTCTGGGCAGTATCAAGAGTTTTACTATCATATTGAATAACATTTAATTTCTTATCAACTCTTTGCCATAGAACAGCACCTACAACATAATCGCTAGCATCACACATAATTTGAAAGGGTAAATTCCAATCAGGTGGCTGAACAATAAGTGCAGTGATCAAAGCTTTCTTAAGTATTTCAAATGCTTCTACACAATCATCATCAAAGACAAAAGGAATATCTTTTTGCAATAAATTAGTCAGAGGCCTAGAGATTTTAGAAAAGTCCTTAATGAACCTCCTATAAAAACCGGCATGACCAAGAAAACTTCTTATACCTTTAATGTCCTTGGGACATGTCATCTTTTCAATAGCATCAACTTTAGCTTTATCAACTTCAATACCTGTTTCAGAAATTTTATGCCCCAAAACAATGCCTTCATTAACCATAAAGTGGCACTTTTTTCCCAATTCAACACGAGGCTAGTGTCTTCACATCTCTGCAAAACTCGATCAAGGTTGCTCAAGCAATCATCAAAAGAGGATCCACAAATGGAGAAGTCATCCATGAATACCTGACAAATCTTTTCACAAAAGTCAGAGAATATAGCCATCATACATCTTTGAAAGGTAGCAGGTGCATTACATAAACCAAAAGGCATACGTCTATAAGCAAAAGTACCGAAAGGGCAAGTAAAAGTAGTTTTTGATTGATCCTCCGCTGACAGAGGTATTTGAGAGAAACGAGAATAACCATCTAGAAAGCAGAAATGTGTATGTTTGGATAGTCTTTCTAGCATTTGATCAATAAAAGGTAAAGGGTAATGATCTTTCTTAGTAGCTTTATTTAATTTACGGAAATCAATTACCATCCTATAACCTGTAATAATTCTTTGCAGGATCAATTCATCTTTATCATTATGAGCGATAGTAATACCTCCCTTCTTGGGAATGCAATGGATAGGGCTTACCCAATCACTATCAGCAACGAGATAAATTATACATGCCTCAAGGAGCTTTAGTATCTCCTTTCTTACCACTACTTTCATCTTAGGATTTAACCGTCATTGAGGGTCTCTAACTGGTTTGGCATCTTTCTCCAATTTTATTTTGTGTTGGCATAGAGTGGTACTAATGCCCTTAAGATCATCCAGAGTATATCCAATAGCAGCACGGTGCTTCTTCAGAGTTTTCAATAATCTTTCCTCTTCTTGCTTTGAAAGGTTAGCACTAATAATAACAGGATATATCTTCTTTTCATCAAGATAAGCATATTTAAGATTATCAGGTAAAGGTTTGAGCTCAAACACGGGATCACCCTTGGGTGGAGGAGGATCCCCTAGGATTTCAACAGGTAAGTTGTGTTTCAGAATAGGACCCTGTTTGTTGGGGATATAACTACTGAGTGTAAACCGCCCAGGAGGGGCCGGTTCACCTTCAACCATATTGAAGCTCATGAAGACCCAGAAGATGGCGTTTTACTAATGAAGCTTAGAGGCCCGGAGCCCAAAGGCAGATTAGGGCCCATAGTGGTAAACCGCCATAGTCATGTAACTTGTGTTGTAAAGGAGAGACCGAGCCGGACACTTGTATGAGCCGGCCTCGGGACTCTGTAAACCAGTCGGGCGTCAACCCGTGTATATAAGGGGACGACCCGGCGGGGTTCAGGGACAAGAAATAACAACTCGAGAGCAAGGCATAGCGTGTTTAGCTCCCTGCTCATCGAGACCCCAATAATCCCATCACAACTAGACGTAGGCCTTTACCTTCATTGAAGGGGCCGAACTAGTATAAAACCCTTGTGTCCTTTGTCCGGTTTAACCCCTTTAAGCTAACCCGTCGCGATGGCTCCACGACTAAGTCCTTTCACGAGGACATCTGACGTGATATTTCCACAACAGTTGGCGCCCACCGTGGGGCTATCGCACGATGGTTTCGAGTTCTTGAAGGGCACCTTTGAAGGACTCAAGGGATACACAGTGAGCCGGATGACTAAGAGTCATCGCGGCAAGCTCTACATCGACGATGTAGGATGGGGCCCCGAGGCCGGCTCAATTGATTACGGGTACCGGGTCCCCTTTGGCGGAATTGATGTTTTCATCGGCAAGATCGGTGAACCGGGCCCTGAGCCGGGCATCTGCACCGACCTCGTCAAGATGGCTCAGCATGCAAGCCCCGCTCGGATTCAGCCCGTCATGAAGCGTGCGTTCGTAGGATGTGTCCACGGGATCAGATCTGAACCGGTGTCCGAAGGTGAGATGGTCACGTACTCCGATGGTGAATCATCCGCCGGTGAAACCGAGTCCCTGTACCAAGTTCATGACGGTGTGTTCGAAGGGTATTCCGATGGCACCAGTATTCCGGCATTTCTTGAACCGCCAAACCGAGTCGGATTCTTCATGGTCGGAACACAGCCAACTTTGCAGAATTCTACTACGGCAGCATCCGGACCGGCAACAGGGGCAGGAGGCTCCACGCGCCGGCCGGCTCAAGTTCTGTCCAGATTGATGGACGCCTGGGCGACGTTATTGGCAACAACAGTTACCCCGGAGACTCAGGATTGGCATAACGCGGAGGTGGCTAAGTTGCGGGATCAGATAACTCAGGCTAAAGAGAACTTGGCGGCTGAGGAGATCAGGATGGCTGAGGAACGGGCTGCTTTAGATGCCCAGGAGCAGAGGATTCAAGCTGAAAATTATCAACTTCTGATGGATTAGAACGCCTCGAATGAAGTATTCAGGAGGAGACATCGATCTCGCTTCCGGCGGATTACAATGCGATGAATCTTTTCGATACGCCAGGAGCAGGGACCAGCAACCCAGCAGCATCAAACCGGACTATCGCACCAAGGACCGGAGCGCCGGATCAACCTTAGGTGATGGGTCCACCCCGACGGATAGACAACCCACCGCGGTATACAACGCCTCCGCCGGGTCACTTTTCTACCCCTTTGGATAATATGATAGTAGCAGCATCCCGGCTGGCAGCTATTCCGATAGTGGGTGAGTCGCCAGCGGCGGTTGAGACATGGCAGGCCAGGGATCTTCTTTAGACTGCTATGACACAGCAGCAGGCTTACTCGTATAGTCGAGACAGGATTCACACGACCCCACGTCCGAGCAAAAGCTATAGCAGGCATATAGATGAACCGGAGGTGTCCAGCAGTGCGCGGCGCCATATTGTCCCTCAAGGACCCAATCCGGCGCATGGAGAGGTGAACGCTCAGGACATGGTGGACAATGGCAGGGCACGAAGGGAGGCCACTTTAGCAGCACAGTATACGGGTCATTATCAACCCGCCCCGGTTCAGCCAGCAGCGTCAGTAGACCGAGGCACCGAGCTTGCCTTCAGTTCCTGGGGTACCGTGTCTCATTCCGGCTCTCCGTAATGTGCGGCTGCCTAAAGATTTCAAGGGTCCACGTAAGGTGCCTAATTACACCGCTGATCAACCGCCCGATGCATGGGTGGAAAGTTATGAGATGGCAATGGAGATGCTGGACATGGATGAAGCGGCTTGTGCAAAGTACTTCACGATGATGTTGGAAGGAACAGCCCGCACATGGTTGAAGAACCTGGCGGCTAACTCCATCGAGTCATGGGACCAATTGAAGGCCCGGTTTATAGCAAATTTCAAGGATACATGCAAACAACCTATGTCCATTGTGGATCTGGATGCCTGTGTTCAAGGAGAGAACGAGTCAACAACTCATTGGGTGCGCCGGGTTTCAGAAGTTTTGCATTCGTCAGACCGATTAATGCTGGCCAAGCAATCATAACACTGGAGCGTAATTGCCGGTTTAAGTCACTGAAGATGAAGTTGGGACGGCTCAAGCGCCACTGCAATGACATGGGAACCCTTATGGCAGCCTTGGTAAAGTATGCGATTCTGATAATACCAAGGATCCCGATTCTGATGAGGAGAAACCGGAGAAGGGAAAGAAGAACGGCGGTGCAAAGGGACAGCAGCACAACCAAGGAGGCCATGGGAACAATGGTAAGCGCAAAGCAGATAATTCAGATTTTGTGGCTAACACCAATATGCAGCATCATAAGGGTAAACCGCCCCAGCGCGGTGGCGGTATGAATCTGGAGGGTTTGTTAAACCAGCCCTGCCCAAAGCATGGGACCAAGGAGGTTCCAGCAACACATCTTTGGAAAGATTGTCACATTATGAAGGGGTTCAAAAACTCTGATCTCTTTCGGTATGATCGGGGTCCATCGGGCGGTTCAGGTCTAGGTTTTCATGGTGGCGGCGGTTCAAACTCTGGATTTCAGAATAACTAGGGCAACCAGAACAAGCAAGGTGGTAATAACCAACAGAATAATTAGGGAAATCAGCAGCAGTCAGGTTATCAGAGTCACCCAAAGCAGTTGAATGGTGGGCAGTATCATGTGTTCACTACTAGTTTGTGCAAGCGTGATCAGAAGCTTCACAAGAGGGCAGTTAATGTTGTTGAACCGGCAGTACCATGTTATTTGCGGTGGTCCGAGCAACCCATTGTGTGGAGCGGAGAGGATCATCCGCCCCGGGTTGACAATCCGGGTCACCTGGCCTTAGTGGTGGCACCTCAGGTGGGAGGTTATAAGTTCACCAAGGTGCTTATGGATGGAGGGAGCAACATCAACATTCTGTATTATGAGACCTTCCGTCGCATGGGGTTGATAGACAGGAGTCTTAAACCGTCAAACACTGTTTTTCATAGTGTAGTGCCAGGTAAATCGGCATATCCTGTTGGTAAGATCGCTCTGGAGGTTGTGTTTTGTGATGAGCATGACTCCCGGTCTGAAACATTGACCTTTGAAGTGGTGAAGATCCAGAGCCCGTACCATGCACTGTTTGGACGACCGGCTTATGCAAAGTTCATGGCAAGGCCTTGTTATATTTATTTGCAGCTCAAGATGCCGGGTCACAAGGGGACCATCACAGTTCACGGAAGTCGTAAGATCGCTTTGGATTGCGAGGAAGGTGATGCGGCTTATGCTGAGTCGGTTTGTGCTACAGAGGAGTTGAAACATTACAGGGACAATGTTGATCCGGCAGACATGACCCCTCTGAAGAAGCCACCACTGAGCATGACCCAAACCTAAAATTCAAACCGGCTGATGAGACTAAACTTGTTGACTTTGTTCCTGGCGATTCATCCAAACAGTTTAGCATCAGCACAAATCTGGATCCGAAATAGGAAAGCACGCTCATCGAGTTCATCCGTGAGAACCGGGACATTTTTGCATGGAATCCTTCTGACATGCCAGGTGTACCGAGGGAACTCGCTGAGCACGCTCTCAATATTGATCCCAAGTTTAAACCGGTCAAACAGTTTCTTCGCCGCTTTAACGAGGAGAGACGCAAGGCAATCGGTGAGGAGGTAGCCCGGCTGTTGGCTGCTGGTTTTATTGTTGAAGTGTTTCACCCTGAGTGGTTGGCTAATCCGGTGCTGGTTCTTAAGAAAAACGGCACTTGGCGCATGTGTGTGGATTACACAGATTTGAACAATGCTTGTCCGGCCGATCCTTTTGCTCTCCCGCGTATTGATCAGATCATTGATGCGACGGCAGGTTGTGAGCGTTTGAGTTTCTTGGATGCTTATTCAGGTTATCATCAGATCAAAATGGCAGTTAAGGACCAGGATAAGACCGCCTTCATCACTCCCTTTGGAGCCTTCTGCTATGTTTCTATGCCTTTTGGGCTCAAGAGTGCCCTGGCAACTTATCAACAATGTGTGCAAAATTGTCTTCACACTCAGATTGGGCGCAATGTTCAGTCCTATGTTGATGACATTGTAGTAAAATCCAGGAAGAAGGAGACATTGATAGATGATCTCAAGGAGACCTTTGACAATCTGCGTGTTTACAAGATGATGCTCAATCCGGACAAGTGTGTTTTCGGTGTTCCGGCAGGCAAGCTTCTAGGTTTTCTGGTGTCCAACAGAGGCATTGAGGCTAATCCGGAGAAGATCAAAGCGATTACATCTTTGGCTAAACCGGCGTGCATTAATGATGTTCAGCGTCTGGCAGGTCGAATTGCAGCCCTAAGCCGGTTTATCAGCCGTTTGGGAGAGAAGGCGATCCCTCTATATCAGATGTTGAAGAAAACAGACACCTTTGTCTGGAGTGATGCGGCTAATGCGGCGTTTGAAGACTTGAAGCGGCAATTGGCTGAACCGCCGGTCCTTGCTGCTCCGGTTGACAAAGAGCCCTTGTTATTGTACGTGGCTGCTAATGCCCGTGCTGTCAGTGTGGCAATTGTGGTGGAGCGCAAGGAGGCTGGCAAGGAATATCCGGTTCAACGGCCGGTTTACTATATCAGTGAGGTGCTCATCGAGTCAAAGCAACGATATCCGCATTGGCAGAAGCTGGTCTATGGGGTTTTTATGGCAAGTCGGAAGCTCAAACAATACTTTCAAGGCCATCCCATTAAAGTGGTCAGTTCAGCTCCTTTGGGCGATATAATTCAGAACAGGGAGGCAACTGGCCGGGTTGCAAAGTGGGCCATTGAGCTTGGTCCACATGGGTTGAAGTATATGCCTCGAACAGCCATCAAATCTCAGGCACTTGTCGACTTCATCAATGATTGGACCGAGTTGCAGGCACCAGAGGACAAACCGGATAACACATACTGGACTATTCACTTTGATGGGTCCACGCAATTGGAGGGCTCGGGGGCTGGAGTTGTCCTTACTTCCCCTCGAGGTGATAAAATTCGTTATGTCCTTCGTTTAATGTTCCCCTGTACTAACAATGCAACTGAGTACGCGGCTTTACTCCACGGTCTCCGTGTGGCCAAGGAGATTAATTTAAGCCGGGTATGATGCTTTGGAGATTGTGATCTGGTGGCCCAACAAGTTTCTAGCACTTGGGATTCTAAGGATCCACTCATGGCAGCTTACAGACGCGAGGTGGATATTGTGGTGGGTCACTTCAAAGGGTATCAGGTTGAGCATATTGATGGGCGCAAAATCAAAGCGGCAAACGCTTTAAGCTGGCTGGGATCTCAGCGTAAACCGGTACCTCCCAATACCTTTCTAGATATCTTGCATAACCCGTTTGTTAAGTTGCCTACAAAGGAAGATTTAGCTGTTCCTAATCCGGAGGCCCAATTGGTGGCCGCTTTACATGTTGTTCCGGATTGGACGGTTCCATATTTGGCGTATATGAACCGGGGCGAGTTACTAGACGATGAAGTTCTGGCCCGACAGATAGTCCGGCGATCCAAGTCCATGGTTATTCACAATGGTGAGTTACACCGCTGCAGCGTTTCAGGCGTATTCCAGCGTTGTGTTTCTCCTGAAGAAGGCCAAGAGATTCTACGGGAAATTCATGAAGGGATTGTGGTCACCATGCCGGTTCAAAGTCCCTGGTTGCTAAAGCTTTTCGTCATGGGTTCTACTGGTTGACAGCTCATGCTGATGCTGAGGATCTGGTAAAGCGGTGTGACGCTTGTCAGAAGTTTTCACGCCGAGCTCATGTTCCGGCTCAAGAATTAAGGATGATTCCCATCACTTGGCCGTTTGCCACTTGGGGCTTGATATGGTGGGGCCCTTTAAGCGCTCCAAGGATAAGAAGACCCACCTGTTGGTGGCGGTTGACAAGTTCACTAAATGGGTTGAAGCGGAGCCCGTCAGCAAGTGTGATGCAGCTACGGTGGTTCAATTTCTTAAAAAGATTATCTTCCGCTTTGGCTTTCCACACAGCATCATCACAGATAATGGCACAAACCTTTCTAAAGGTGAGATGGAGGATTTCTGTCAGAGAGAGCACATCCGGCTTGATTTAGCATCCGTGGCGCACCCCCAGTCCAATGGTCAAGCTGAGAGAGCCAATCAAGAAATCTTGAAGGGTATCAAGCCCCGGCTCATGGTTCCTTTAAAGCGGACGCCGGGTTGTTGGGTGGAAGAATTGCCTTCTGTGTTATGGAGCATCAACACCACCCCCAACAGATCAACGGGTTACACACCTTTCTTCATGGTTTACGGGGCAGAGGCGGTCCTCCAAGTGATATTCGTCATGATTCGCCCCGGGTTGCCAATTATGTTGAAGCGGACAATGAGCAAGCACGCCAGGAGGCGTTGGACCTGTTAGATGAAAAACGGGACATGGCTTTGGCTCGTTCGGCGGTTTATCAGCAAGACCTGCGGCGTTATCACAGCCGCCGGGTTAAAACAAGAACCTTTCAAGAAGGCGACTTGGTGCTCCGGCTCATCCAGGATCAGACCGATATGCACAAGTTATCCCCACCTTGGGAAGGGCCCTTTGTGGTCAGCAAGAATCTGCACAACGGATCATACTACCTCATTGACGTTCGAGACAACTCACGCAGTTCTGAGGAGGAGACCCGGCGGCCGTGGAACATAGCTCTCCTTCGGCCTTACTATACTTGAGCCATAGGCTTCTCTTATGTACATATTTCGACAATGTATATATTATGATCAATATAATAAACCAGCATCCTTGCTATAAGCAGGGCCTCTGCTGTTTTTTCTCAAATATCTTTGAGTTACATGGGGGCTTCAGCTGGCAAAGCGAAGTACTACCTGTTAAACCGGCTATCATGCCACAATACAGCTTGGGAGCTTCACACCCAAGGGGCCAAAGAGAGTCTGATGCTAAGCACAGCTCAAACATAGGCACCCAATGAGCACAGCTCACAAAGTTACTTGGGGGCTCTTTGTGTAAAGTAACAAAGAGTTTGAAAGGACCCTTGTAATTGGGTATCGACCCACGGCTTGGAAGCCTGGTGTATTCACCTAAAACCCCGGGTTAACCTGCCTTCATCAAGTAAGCCACTCCTATCCAGGTAATCCTGGCATGACCCACCGAACGTTTGACAGTTACTCTCATTGAGACCCTAAACTTGTCAAAGTTAAAACGACAATTGGTTAGTCGGAGGTCCATCTTAAAAGGCTTTGTCAAATGGTTTAACTCAGCGGCCTGGCAGCCCACGAAAAGCCTCGAATTTGGGCCTGGCAGCCCTCGAAAAGCCTCGACTACACGGTTTTATTTGCCTTTGTCAAGATTTTTCTCCTTTTTGGAAGAATTTTATGTTAAACCGGTGTTTGTTGACCCGGTATGGCTTTTCAGTCATTCTACTAACCCAGTGTTTGTTAACCCGGCTTGGCTTTCAACTACACGTTGTCAGACCATATTATCAAACCGGTGTTTGAAAACCCAGCTTGGCTTTGAATACATGTCGCTAGTTTGATCATCCGGTGTTCATCATAACCCGGCATGACTTATTACACACCATCATTACATGGTGAGAGTTATAAAAACTCAAGATTCCGGTCTTCACCCTTACTACAATTGAAGTTGGTAAACCAACTAAGTGATTTCATATCACAGGTATGATTTATTTTATATTCTAATATTTATTCAGCTCTGGTTGTCAGCCAGGCTTTATCTTGGGCAGTATGACCCGTCCGGCGGTAAACCGCCAGGACAACTCTTTCTATGCAGATATCAGAATCGCATGAATATTATAATAGTGTAATCAAGCACAACAAATATCATGGCGGATCGACAAAGTCATGCATCAGTGCCATAGAGCAAAGTATTTTAACTAGCCTATTACAAGGTGCTTTGAGGACCAAAATAATAATTGTTTTTCACAGCACAAAGTCTGACAACAACCAGATTGTCGGATCAAGATTCATCGCCGGCTTGACGTGATGTTGATGGATTTTCATGCGTCGGTTCAGCCTCCTCCTCTCCACCCAGTGGCTGCAAGTCAACGGTGGTCCAGTCAATCCGGGTTAAAGCTTGAAAGATAGCCTCTTCACTTATAAGATTTGACGGTTCAACATCAGGAGCATAAGTGTGCTTATGAATTGGCGGAATAAGATTCTGCACTTCCTTCACAACCGTGTCAACTCGATGGTTGTTGGCATCATAGAAAGACCGATGCAAAGTCAAATTCACCTCGTCAGTCAACTGACTTGCTGCTGGACGCATCTCCTTGGTCAAAGCCTTCAGGGCGTCATTATCGAATATTGATCCGTTTTCTTGTTCGTCGGGATAACCCTTGGCGATGTCAACTGGGTCCAGGTCAGCTATCCATGATTTGGCACGAGTTAGTGCTAGTAAAGCACCCGCTCTTGCAGCCGATCGCTTCACCTCTTCTATCTGAGCAAGAGTCATTGACAGCCTGACCAATGTATCTTTGATCAAGGTAGGCGTCGGTTTGTTGTATGAAGCTGCAGATATAACTTGTTGTGCACCAGTATACAGTTGCTCAATCAATGTGTACGCCACCTTCAATTTCATCCGCATATCTGCGCCTAGATGAGCAATGCGACTTCCTGCGACGGTTTAAGAATTTAATGTTAAATCGGCAGAGTTGAAAATACTTCAGAGTAGGCTATTATAAAGCACTTACCAAAAACGGCAGTTGTCATGGCGTTGACTTGATGTTTCAGCCCAGTCAGCTCTTCTTCAGCCGGTTTAAAGTCCGCTTCGGCGTCTTCAGCCCGTTTCAACAGAGCAGCCTTTTCGGTTTCCCAGTTAGTGCGTTCCCTTTGGAAGCCATCTTTCAATTGTTCCATGGCAGTCAAAGCGCCCCTTAGCTCCTCTTTGGATTTCGAGGTCTCTTCTTGCTGGGACTTAATGTTTTCTTGAAGATCGGCGAGTTGAGATTCTTTGGTCTTTATATCAGCCTACAAAGTCAGATGCTAAAGCGGTTAATATCTCTTCAAGTCCCAACTACATAACAAATTATACACTTGGCACTTGGGGGCTAATGCGGATTGCTTCTTAAACCGGATATTTGAAAGTCCCAAGGTTCAATACAAGTATTCAACTTGGCACTTGGGGGCTAATGCCTAATTGATCAGTTAAGTACAAGATGAAGGCAGTTGATAAGACAAAGTGTTAAACAGAAAGTCCCGGTTCATCTTGATAAGGTAAACCAGCCCTTGGGGGCTACTCATTTAAAGTGTCCTTAATATCAGAAGACCCGGTTTGTCTACGAGAGATAAACCGACCCTTGGGGGCTACTATGGACTGGATATATATTGCAAGCAAATTTAAAGTGTTTTAAAGATTACCTCATAACGCTCCTTCATTAAGTTCACTAAACCGGCCTCATAATCCCGGCTTGTGAAGAGGCGGTTTAGAAATCCGGAATGAAGCTCTTCGGCGCTAAGGTTAACAAAACTGGACAAGTCTGTCTTCCCTTTCCCCTTGCTCATAGCTGCAAATTCCTCCTTAGCAGTGTGCTTTGACAAAACATCTGGGTTGCCAGGGGCAGTGAAACCATGACCAGTGATAACAACATCATCATCGCCACCTTTTGAGGGGGTTGGCGGATTAACAGTATCCCTGGCCGGGCTTGACACGTCATCGCCCTTGGCTGGGCTTGGAGGATCATCATGCGGACTGGATGGATTGACTTCTGGCGCTTCAACATATGTATCCTGACTTTGAGGTACAAGACCATCAATGGCAATATCAGCTTCTTTGTCAGCGCCCTCTAAAATTCTATCCGGTTCAACTTCTCCAGTTGGGACAGTGGTCTTTGCTTTCTTGCTCAGATGAGCTTTGGCACTGTGGTATTCAAATAAGAGGTTAGTTGGTAAACCGGTGCAAAAAGACAAGATTAAAAATTGTATCCTTACCCAGGGACGGTCTTGAGGGGAGGCATCTGAGTGGTGGATGAACCGCCAGATGAAGAATTAGAAGACACCTGGTAATTCGAGTCAGACAGATTAAGAGGGTCATGGAAGCAACCCTTCAAGGTATAAAGACTTTCAGGAGAACAAGAAACCTCTGGACGGTGTTTCCGGTTTGGTGTATCTGGTAAACCGGAAGAAGTGACCTGTTGGCCGCTGTGCCGGGTTGTGCGACGACCTTCATGTTGCTGTGTCTTCAAAGAAAATTGTGGATCAAAAAGAGGCAAGGGGAGAGAAAGTAAAGACCCGTCGTCTTTATTTATAAGGAGAAAAGGATAAGTGGCTGGCGCAAAAATCGAGGAGCTTGAAGCGGCAACAAAGGGCGCGCCTGTCGCCTCGATCTTCAGGATACCATTAATGAAGGGAATCTTTTTATTCTTTTTATACAGAGATGACATCATGATGATCCGTTGTTGTGTCCGGAGGATGACGTCACGGCGGTTTGACAAAGTTTACAGGGGAAGACAACATGGCGGTTTACGAGGAATATAAGGAGATGTTCACAGAATTTCTTTAAGTATTGAAGATTGACATGAAGAGGTTCAAATCAATCTGGGGCCTAATGTTGGGGATATAACTACCGAGTGTAAACCGCCCAGGAGGGGCTGGTTCACCTTCAACCATATTGAAGCTCATGAAGACCCAGAAGATGGCGTTTTACTAATGAAGCTTAGAGGCCTGGAGCCCAAAGGCGGATTAGGGCCCATAGTGGTAAACCGCCATAGTCATGTAACTTGTGTTGTAAAGGAGAGACTGAGCCGGACACTTGTATGAGCCGGCCTCGGGACTCTGTAAACCGGTCGGGCATCAACCTGTGTATATAAGGGGATGACCCGGCGGCGGTTCAGGGACAAGAAACAACAACTCAAGAGCCAGGCATAGCGTGTTTAGCTCCCTGCTCATCGAGACCCCAATAATCCCATCACAACTAGACGTAGGCATTTACCTTCATCGAAGGGGCCGAACTAGTATAAAACCCTAGTGTCCTTTGTCCGGTTTAACCCCTTCAGGCTAACCCGTTGCGATGGCTCCGCAACTAAGTCCTTTCACGAGGACATCTGACGTGATATTTCCATGACACTGTTGAAGGAATACTTCATCTATTTCCCTTCTTTCATTCATAAACATCATTTCATGGTCTAGCAAATATTGTTCTAACGGATCAGTAGGAGGTACGTCAATAGAAGCAATACCAATAGTTTCATCCTTACTAGGCAATTATTTATCACGGGGTTGTCTACAGAATTTAGCAAAATTAAACTCATGTTTCATATCCCCCAAGCCAATTGTAACAACGTCCTTTTCACAATCAATCTTAGCATTAACAGTATTCAAGAAGGGCCTACCAAATATAATGGGACAGAAGCTATCTTGTGGGGAACCTAGAACAAGAAAATCAGCAGGATATTTAACTTCCCCACACAAGACTTCGACATCTCTAACAATCCCAAATGGCTTAATAGTTTCTCTACTGGGAAGCTTAATTGTAACATCAATATCTTCTAACTCAGCAGGTGCAATATCATGCATAATTTCTTCATATAAGGAAAAAGTTATTGCACTAGCACTAGCACCTATATCACATAAGCCATGATAACAATGATCTCCTATTTTAGCAGAAATAACAGGCATGCCTACAATAGGTCTATGTATCTTAGCATCTGGTCTGGCAATATTAGCAGTTTCACCACAGAAGTAAATAACATGCCCATCTATATTATCATCCAAGAGATCTTTAACCATAGAAATACTAGGTTCAACTTTAATTTGCTCAGGAGGTGTATATGTTCTAGTATTACTCTTACAGACCACAATTGAAGCTTTAGCGTGATCCTTTATCCTAACAGGGAAAGGTAGTTTCTCAACATAAGTAGTAGGAACAATAGGATCATTATAAGTGATAGTCTTTTCTTCAACTGTAACAAGTGCAACTACTTTAACTTCAATGGGAGGATTATATTTAAACCACTTCTCCTTAGGGAGATCAACATGAGTAGCAAAAGATTCACAGAAAGAAGCTACTATCTCAGAGTCAAGTCCATATTTAGCGCTAAATCCACGAAAAGCATCGGTATCCATAAAAGATTTAACACAATCAAACTTAGGTGTCATACCTGACTCCTTACCATCGTCTAAACCCCAATCCTCAGAGTTGCATTTAATTCTTTCCAATAAATCCCACTTGAATTCAGTAGTCTTCAGCATATAAGAACCAACACAGGAAGTATCGAGCATGGTGCGATCATTGAGAGAAAGCCGAGCATAAATTTTTTGAATAATCATTTCTCTCAAGAGGTCATGATTGGGGCATGAATATAACATTGACTTAAGCCTCCCCCAAGCTTGAGCGATGCTTTCTCCTTCGCGAGGCCAGAAATTATATATGTAATTACGATCACAATGAACAAGATGCATATGATAGAACTTCTTGTGAAATTCCAACTTCAATCGTTTATAGTTCCAAGATCCCGTATCATCACATAGCCTGTACCATGTCAATGCATCTCCCTTCAAAGATAAAGGGGATACCTTCCTCTTAACAACATCATCAGGGATACCTGCAAGCTTAAATAATCCACAAACTTCATCCACAAAGATATGGTGTAAATCAGGATGCAATGTTCCATCTCCTGCAAAGGGATTAGCTAGCAGTTTTTCTATCATACTCGAAGAAATCTCAAAGTAAATATTTTCAGTAGGTTCAATAGGTTGAGGAGCAACTCTTTTCTCTACTGGTCAGTGCGAAGATTCCCGGAACAAGCCCCTCAAAGTATTAGTTTCCATAGTAACAAGCGACAGAAAATTTCAGCACACTATATAAATGTTTCCTTACCAAGTTCCACTCACCAAAGGCACTTCACTCCCCGGAAACGGCGCCAGAAAAGAGTCTTGATGACCCACAAGTATATGGGATCTATCGTAGTCCTTTCGATAAGTAAGAGTGTCGAACCCAACGAGGAGCAGAAGGAAATGACAAGCGGTTTTCAGTAAGGTATTCTCTGCAAGCACTGAAATTGTTGGTAACAGATAGTTTTGTGATAAGATAATTTGTAACGAGTAACAAGCAATGAAAGTAAATAAGGTGCAGCAAGGTGGCCCAATGCTTTTTGTAGCAAAGGCCAAGCCTGGACAATTTCTTATAATGAGAAAAGCGCTCCCGAGGACACATGGGAATTATCGTCAAGCTAGTTTTCATCATGCTCATATGATTCGCATTTGGTACTTTTATAATTTGATATGTGGGTGGACCGGTGCTTGGGTACTGCCCTTTCTTGGACAAGCATCCCACTTATCATTAACCCCTATTGCAAGCATCCGCAACTACAAAAGAAGTATTAAGGTAAACCTAACAATAGCATGAAACATATGGATCCAACTCAGCCCCTTACGAAGCAACACATAAACTAGGGTTTAAGCTTCTGTCACTCTAGCAACCCATCATCTACTTATTACTTCCCAATGCCTTCCTCTAGGCCCAAATAATGGTGAAGTGTCATGTAGTCGACGTTCACATAACACCACTAGAGGAGAGACAACATACATCTCATCAAAATATCGAACGAATACCAAATTCACATGACTACTAATAGCAAGACTTCACCCATGTCCTCAGGAACAAACGTAACTACTCACAAAGTATATTCATGTTCATGATCAGAGGAGTATTAATATGCATTAAGGATCTGAACATATGATCTTCCACCAAGTAAACCAGATAGCATCAACTACAAGGAGTAATCAACACTACTAGCTACCCACAGGTACCAATTTATGGTTTTGGATACAAGATTGGATACAAAGTTGGATACAAGAGATGAACTAGGGTTTTGAGAGGAGATGGTGCTGGTGAAGATGTTGATGGATATTGACTCCCTCCCGATGAGAGGATCGTTGGTGATGACAATGGTGATGATTTCCCCCTCCCGGAGGGAAGTTTCCCCGGCAGAACAGCTCCGCTGGAGCCCTAGATTGGTTCCTCCAAGGTTCCGCCTCGTGGCGGCGGAGTTTCATCCCATAAGCCTGCTTCTCGTTTTTTCAGGGTAAAAGCCTTCATATAGCAGAAGATGGGCACCGGAGGGCTACCAGGGGGCCCAGGAGACAGGGGGCGCCCCACACCCTCCTAGCCAGGGTGTGGGCCCCTCTGGTACTTTCTTTGCTCATATATTCTTATTAATTCCAAAAATGACTTCCATGGAGGTTTAGGATTTTTGGAGCTGTGCAGAATAGGTTTCCAATATTTGCTCCTTTTCCAGCCAGAATTCCCGCTGCCGGCATTCTCCCTCTTCATGATAAACCTTGTAAAATAAGAGAGAATAGCCATAAGTATTGTGACATAACATGAAATAACAACCCATAATGCAATAAATATCGATATAAAAGCATGATGCAAAATGGACATATCTGAGAGCGAGGGAGGGAGAGATCGATCCAAACGGGTCTGGGGGGTGGCGTGGCACTACGGAAGGCTCAAGGTGCCCCGGGGAAGCAGGAGGTGGCTTGGCGCGTGCGTGCCCGCGTTGGGCACACGCCCTGCCTACTGGCCTAAGGAGGAAGACGACAGGAGCTGCGGTGGTGGGCTGGGCCACCAGCTGGCCGCCAGGTAAGTGGGCCTCCAGGTGGGTTCTCTTCTCTTTCTTTTATTTTCTGTTTTTCTATTTTTCTGCAACTTTGGAGCTTTATTAAAAATACTAAAACTAACTGAAAAATCATGAAACTTCTTATGCCCACTGTTTGGAATATTTCCAATAGTAAACATTTTAGTTTTTGATTATTTGGACATTTAAAATATTTTATAGTATTTAAATGCCTAAATGCAAATAGTGTATGATTTAATCGAGTGACCTTATGTTTCCTAGAAAATTGTGCACCATTTTTTTCAGAGGTTCTAGACCAAGGCAAAGACGATGAACATTTTAGAAGGGCATTGCAGGTTCATTGAAAAGAATTTTGTTAAACCCTAGTTGGTTTAAGTGCTGATGCGGGTTTCTGTCATCCCCATTTCAACTTTCTGGGGGATTTAAACATGATGCAACACCAGATGCTAGCGCTAGGCAGACCAGAACTAAGGATGTGACAACTCACCCCCACTAAACAAGAATCTCGCCCCGAGATTCAAGCGTAGGGTAAGATGAAGGGGGAACCCAAACTAACACAATCTTCATGATCCAGGTGGCACTTCATAAGAACGTTTATTCGATCACCATCATTGTCTCGATGTCCTGCTCTGAGAACTCTAACTAACATGACAATGAGAGGGAAGGGGAAACTCTAGAAGGATCAACCTTATCGAAGATCGAACAACTCATGGTCAACTCACGGAATGAGACATAGCAACATCTCTCGAGCTGAGACACGAAGCACACATCTAGAGGGATGGAGTGGAACAGATGACGAGGGTTAACTAGGTAGACAACAATTTCACACTTAAGATGGTGGTGAGCGGTTGTCAACGTAGCGAGGATTTGAGTTGCCATGATACCAAAATGGGACATCTTGGAGGAGGGTGATTCGTGGAATTGTTACCTTAAGTGGCAAAAAGAATTACCTTTGATATAGAGATCATTGAGACTCTCTATACCAGCCTAGGGCAAATATCGTGCGATCGTTTGGAGGAGTTCGGTAGAATGGCATACTCGGACTAGTATGGATGATGTAGATTACCTTGTTGAAGACAACACAATGGATGATTTTGCTTATCATCGGAGATGGATGGAGCCCATGGTAGGACCACTTGGAAAATGATCCTGATCAGTAATTATTGAGAAGGGCAGTCCATGGTAGGGTGGCACAATGGCGGTGCAAGCCGGAAACAAAATGCAAATAATGGGAATGATTCTAGAAATTGGGGAGAAACCCAACAGACAAGAGTGTTCCACTGTTGAAAAAGTTATAGCATAACCGAAAAAATCTAGGGGCAAACCCAGTTAGTTCCGATGATAGCACCTAGTGCTTGCGCGTGCTCTCAAGAACTTGAGCATTTCCATATTCATCAAGGTTTTACCAACATCCGTGTCAAGGATCCTGGCAACACAACATACTACCATGATGAATAGTGATGGATGATGCAGATGCAAAAGAGGATAACACCTTCTCAGATTTTCACCTTAGCAAGGCCAAGGAATCAGAAATCCGTATGATCGACCGAGATACGTTTAGCACTGCGCTTCTAATGTTTCCTTGATGTACTAGCGTATCCCACTCATAGATATGGTTTGATATCTAGAACATCTAGTAAAAGGTCGGACTTCGGGAGCACAAAGATCCATAAGGAACAACTACTGGGATAAATCCTACGAGATCTTTATGGGGAGGTGGCCAACTTCCTCAATCAAGATACTACAATAATAGGTCTTCCGGCTGGGTGTGTTGGCCACGACATCCACTATACCGGGTTACAGAGAGACCGATACTATAGTTCTTGGGAAATGTTCCAACCATCAAGTCTGCCTGAGATTCAGATCTGGTTGATGTCAGAATATTCCAGACTCATCAGGTCTAGAAAAAAAATGAAAGTTTGCAACACAAATCGACGAGATGGCGTTGCAAGATTCTCAGGAATAAACTACGGTAGCAAGCTCCAAAACATGAGCTGGTTCTGCTACATACATGTGAACACGTTGTCCCAGACAAGCATGACCGCGTAGTAGTCTTATAATAAAACACTACCGAGTCCTGGTTGGGAACCATCATCGAGGATATCAAAGTCCTGGTGCACTTATCAATGAACTTCTTATCCTTTAACAAATCAATCAGTGGCTTGGTGTGCTAGGAATACGTATAGAATGAAGATGATCAGTCTATCAGACCATAGAATACTTCGCACGTGCATGACTGACTTGGGATGATTCCATAGGAGGCAACATTGACTTTCTAGAATCCACGGCGGCAACTTGCATCAAATGCACATGAACTGGAGAGAGTCACTTCTTACATCCGAACATATGCTTCATGAGTTAGCATGAAGAAATGCTTATAGAAGTTTCCAATACTAGTTGAATGTTCAACACGAGTCATGGAGGAGACGCAATGCAGCTAATGAGCTCAACAACAAGTCATCGAGATCTCCATGTAAATGGAATTCCATAATTATGTGAACAAGGTGATAGCATTGGTCAGACCAAAGGATATAATTGTGCATGCTCGAGGAATCAACCACGAGTAAGACAATAGATCCAATAATTGACCACGAGGTTCTATCAAGGAAGATACCATCTTTCTTCAACACACACGCACAAAGATATCCCTTAGAATGAGCTAAATCGGACAAGCTTTCATCTTTCAACTCTCCAAGTTGTTGTTTAGCTTAGCCAACTAGCTGAGAGGTATCCAACGCAGACTCTTGGAGAAGAAAGGTGGTTCATAGGAATAAACCAACTTGATCATGAACTCAACATAGCGGTCAAGTGACAACCTGGTGATACCTCCGAGAAGATATTCGGAAAATTACGAACCACCAGTATGTTACTAAGATCGAGAACAATCTTGCTTTTCAGGGCAAGACGATATGATCAAAGAGCGAGGGACTGACACAATCCTAACTCATTGATCGAGGAGTGCACCGAAAATAAGGACTAGGTAGCATGATCAACCTTACGATGATGATTCAATAATCAACATGCTAAGGATGAGGTTATTGTCCATTTGACTACCAAGCAACAGAGTTGCTAGGAGTATTGATTTCACACATCACGATTCACTTGTTGGCACTCTAGTTGCAACAACACGGAAACCGAGAAATGAATAATGAGGGCGAGAAGTATAACTGTATCAAGAGTTCATAGGATGGTGTGCAATTCCCATGATATTCTTGATATAAAGGTGGTAATACTCCAGGGTAGAACAGGATCAAAAGGTGGGTTGGCATTTTGATCTGCGAGGTACAACTACTTTGACTCAATCATGCATATGGATGAGGTATTGGAGTTTGTTTCTCCTAGTCATCCCGGAATAGAATGGCTTGACGGACCACAAGAATAATAGGCATCGATGAACACGGATGCACGACTACTCCTGACTATCAATTGATAGCCGGGGGTCAGAATACAACTAAAGACGGACAACTCAAGGAACATATAACTTTCTGAGTTGTGGATGCATAGGTTAGTATGTTGAAGGACTTCAACATATTTCTTTTGGATAATCCATGCAGAAAGGTAGAACTGGCAGAGTCACAATATAGGATCGAGAACTCGTTGAGAGCACTCTTGTTGTGATCTTTCGGTTCAGCGAGGAACTTCTGCCATAAGCAGTTCATGGTATTGGAAGAAGGAAATACCACAGACCTTGAGGTCTATCACAAAGGTTACTAATAATCTAAAGGAACGAGCAAGCACTATCAACATGAGGTAGGTAGGGTGAATCTTGGGGTTAAAGAACCCAGGAATAGATTGCCTACTAACTAAATGGCATCACAGGATGCTTTCGAGAATAATGGCCAGAATCATCACACTGGAAACACAAAACATGGCTAGATTACTAGGTGATACTCTAGAAACCTAGGGTCATAATAATAACTCCAACCTATATACCAAGGCAATGAAGTACCTCAACACACTAGCTACTGTGGTTAAACTGGCCCAAAGGAACTTCGGAGCGGTAAGAAGGAATTTGCAAATGCATCAGATTGTTTAGAAATCTGGGATGACTCGGACAGCATAACAACAAATGCTCGAAAAGGTTTGAGACATGCTACAAAATGGTGACATAATCACTCGACCATCACAAAAGCAAGGTTTAGAGACCAACTGTCAAAATACGGAAGTAGTAGGAACTGAACAGAGGCTTAAATCCAACAATCTTATGAGTCTACTGATTAGTAACACATGATCCTGATAGAAAGAAGAGAAAGCCTAGTTCCTTAACCCCGTAGGAAAGATAAGATGACTCGGATCAGAAGGACATAAGGTAAAGGAGTAAAAAGAGCCTTACGTTCCATCCCACAATCAATTACCTTATATAACTAAAGAATTTCTAGACTCAACTTTGACCAGTTTGGCTTGGTAATCCTACAGGCAGTCAGGCTCTGATACCAAAGCTGTGAGGACCCCGACTCAATGCCACACTGATCTAGCATGTAACACCTCATATCACTTTGCGGCCTCAAGCACGATATCCCCACGAGTGTCGCCTTACCATGCCTGGGACCGTTTGCGCCTTTTGGCACACATATATGATAGTGTCGCTAGCATCCATATGACAAGGAGCCCGGGCTGACATGGCTAGTCGTGAACCTAAAGTGGCACTAACTTAGAGGGACATGCATGCATGACCCAACAACAAACGTGTCGGTCATCAGCGAATGAATCTGGGTTGTAGCAGCTAGGCTAGCAGCACTCCGGAGAATCCGGGCTGTAGCAGGCTAATAGGACTCCGGTAGACCGTGACATTTCCCCGAAGGGCCAGACACTAGAACTAAGAAGGACACATGCCGGCCAGCCTAAGAGTTCCGGAGCAGTAGCAAGCTACCAAGGCTCAGTGGGAGCACTAGGAGACATTTCCCAGTAAGAGAGGCTACCAAGGATAAACAACTAGATAGTCAGATCCCACACATACCAAGCATTTCAATAACATACACACATTATGCTCGATATGTGCAAATACAACATGGCATCACAACATTAATCTACAACTCAAGTATTTTATTCCATAGGCTCCGAGGAGCGATATATTACAAACATGGGTCTCATGACCCAACTTTCAGACATACAAGTCAAAGCACAAGTGGAAGCTTAACATGTCTGAGTACAGACATCTACAAATGAAAAAGGATGAGAAGCCTGACTATCTACCAGATCCTGCCGAGGGCACAAGATCGTAGCTGAGGTAACAAGCCAAACGTTGAAGTCCGCGCAGAACTACTATCGAGACTGTAGTCTCTCTGCAAAACATAAATTAAGCAAACGTGAGTACAAATGTACCCAGCAAGACTAATATCAGAACTAACTACATATGCATCATTATCAACAAAGGGGATGGTGGGGTTTAACTGCAGCAAGCCAGCTTTGACTCGGTGGCTATCCTGAACTACGACTGCAAGTAACTCCTTTGAGGTGGCACACACGAGTCCACATATTTACCATATCAATACACCACTATGGATCCGCTCCCATCTCCTTACGAGAATGCCATCCATAGAACTCACGCTTATCTTGCACATTTTAGAGTATCCACTTTCACTTGTCTATGAACTGTATAGGCAACCCAGAGGTCCTTTACCGCGAAAGCGGCTATTCGAATAGATGATGTTAAACCTACAGGGGTGTACTCCTTCACACACGCTCTCGCCACTTACCGCCATGTACACATCATGTATCTCGCCAACCTTCAAGCGGAAGCCTGGCGTGGGTGCCAGCCACGACCTGACTAACCACATAAGTCTCTAGTCCAGGTTTATCGCCTATTAGGGTTCCATCCGCAAGGAGATCCAACCGGGGTGTTGCTCACGGCCCCAAACGATGTGAGCAGGGTTCCCAAGCCCACCATCCGGGTGCCACTTGGTACACTGTGCCACTGCACCTAGTCTATCCCAAGCCCACCTGTACCAGGTGCCACTTGGTAGACTACTAGCACTACCTACAAACACCAGAAACTAGTTGCAACTCCTGGACAGAGATCAAGTTTATTAATAAGTCGAGAGGGGCACTGAAGCATTCCAATGTGTGGTAGTAGATGTTCATGGATCACAAACACATAACTCAGTTCATGAGGACGGCTTCAATGAGACAACCCACCACGTACTCCTACATGGCCTGTCACCGCTACCTTTACCAAATCGTGTTCACACAATTAGCTCACACACAGTAGGACATGTTCATCACCATTCCAATTCATCCCCGATGAATCAGACCCGACTCAACTCTAAGCAGTAGCAGGCATGACAAACAAGCATAAATGAGTAGGCACATCAGGGCTCAAACAACACCTACTCATGCTAATGGGTTTCATCTATTTACTGTGGCAATGACAGGTCATGCAGAGGAAAGCGGTTCAACTACCGCAACATGTAACAGTTGAATCGTTGTTGTGCTAATGCAGTAAAAGAGAGCAGGAGCCAGGGAGTTGGATTGTATCGGAATGAACAAGGGGGTTTTTCTTGCCTGGCACTTCTGAAGATAGTATAGTTCTTCATCGGTGTCATCGAACTCATCGTCGAAACCACGTCTATTGAGAGGCGACAAACCACCGACAAACAAGAGGGAACACAATCAATGCAATGCAACAATATGATGCATGAATGTGACATGGAAATATGTTGTGATTTGAGCTAATGCAGCTAGCAATGATTTAAATGGAGTTGGTTTGAACGCAAGATTCGAATTCAAACTCCACATAAGGAATTTCAAATGCCGTTAAATCAAATTGTCATATATAGTAGCTCTAGGTTGCTCAAACATGCATGAAAATGCCATAAACAGATTCTTTGGATTTTTCTGATAATTTTTCATATATAATTTGTTTCATTTGGAGTTACGGTTGATTTTATATGATTTTTAGAAGTTTTGGATATTTTTTGAAATAAATAAATCATTTTTTATTTATTTTAATTCCAGAAAATACTTACTGCATCAGCATGATGTAAGGCTGAGGTCAGCAGGTCAATGGGCGGCCCAGGTCAAACTGACTAGTGGGTCCCGAGTGTCACTATCTAACTAAACTAACCTAGCTTAGTTAATACTAACCTAACTAATTAGCTGGGCGGGGCCCGTGTTGGGGAACGTAGTAATTTCAAAATTTTCCTACGCACACGCAAGATCATGGTGATGCATAGCAACAAGATGGGAGAGTGTGTCCACGTACCCTCCTAGACCGAAAGCGCAAGCTTTAGCACAACGCGGTTGATGTAGTCGTACGTCTTCACGATCCGACCGATCAAGTACCGAACGCACTGCACCTCCGAATTCAGCACACGTTCAACTCGATGACGTCCCTCGAACTCCGATCCAGCCAAGCTTTGAGGGAGAGTTCTGTCAGCACGACGACATGGTGACGATGATGATGTTCTACCGATGCAGGGCTTCGCCTAAGCACCGCTACGATATTATCGAGGTGGATTATGGTGGATGGGGGCACCGCACACGGCTAAGAGATCCAAGGGATCAATTTTTGTGTCTATGGGGTGCCCCCTCCTCTGTATATAAAGGAGGGGAGGAGAGGGCCGGCCAGGAGGAGGAGGCGCGCCCAAGGGGGAAAGTCCTACTCCCACCGGGAATTGGACTCCTCCTTTTCCTATTTGGAGAGGGAGAGGGAAGGAAGAGGAAGGAGGGAGGAAGGAAAGGAGGGGGGCCCTTCCCAATTTGGATTGGGCTTGGGGGGGCGCCCCCTCCCTTGCACCTTTCCCCTCCTTTCCACTAAAGCCCATTAAGGCCCATATACCTCCCGGGGGGTTCCGATAACCTCCCGGTGCTCCGGTATTATCCCGATCTCACCCGGATCCATCTTGGTGTCCAAATATAGTCGTCCAATATATCGATCTTTATGTCTCAACCATTTCGAGACTCCTCGTCATGTCCGTGATCACATCCGGGACTCCAAACTACCTTCGGTACATCAAAACACATAAACTCATAATATAACCGTCATTGAACTTTAAGCGTGCGGACCCTAGGGGTTCGAGAACTATGTAGACATGACCGAGACACATCTCCAGTTAATAACCAATGGCGGAACATGGATGCGCATATTGGGTCCCACATATTCTATGAAGATCTTTATCGGTCAAACCGCATAACAACATACGTTGTTCCATTTGTCATCGGTATGTTACTTGCCCGAGATTCGATCGTCGGTATCTCAATACATAGTTCATTCCCGTTACCGGCAAGTCTCTTTACTCGTTATGTAATGCATCATCCCGCAACTAACTCATTAGTCACATTGCTTGCCAGGCTTATAGTGATGTGCATTACGGAGAGGGCCCAAAGATACCTCTCCGACAATCAGAGTGACAAATCCTAATCTCGAAATACGCCAACTCAACAAGTACCTTCGGAGACACCTGTAGAGCACCTTTATAATCACCCAGTTACGTTGTGACATTTGGTATCTCACAAAGTGTTCCTCCGGTAAACGGGAGTTGCATAATCTCATAGTCATAGGAACATGTATAAGTCATGAAGAAAGCAATAGCAACATACTAAACGATCAAGTGCTAAGCTAACGGAATGGGTCAAGTCAATCACATCATTATCCTAATGATGTGATCCAGTTAATCGAATAACAACTTATGTCTATGGTTAGGAAACTTAACCATCTTTGATTAACGACCTAGTCAAGTAGAGGCATACGAGTGACACTATGTTTGTCTATGTATTCACACATGTATTATGTTTCAGGTTAATATAATTCTAGCATGAATAATAAACATTTATCATGAAATAAGGAAATAAATCATAACTTTATTATTGCCTCTAGGGCATATTTCCTTCAGTCTCCCACTTGCACTAGAGTCAATAATCTAGTTCACATCACCATGTGATTTAACACCAATAGTTCACATCACCATGTGATTAACACCCATAGTTCACATCTCCTGTGACCAACATCCAAAGGGTTTACTAGAGTCAGTAATCTAGTTCACATCGCTATGTGATTTAACACCCAAAGAGTACTAAGGTGTGATCATGTTTTGCTCATGAGAGAAGTTTTAGTCAATGGGTCTGTCACATTCAGAGTCGTATGTATTTTGCACATATTCTATGTCTACAATGCTCTACATGGAGCTACTCTAGCTAATTGCTCCGACTTTCAATATGTATCTAGATTGAGACTTAGAGTCATCTGGATCGGTGTACACTACAAAAAAAGACACATCCGTGACATTTTGGACCAAACGAAAAAAAATTGTCATACATATGACACTTCTATGATGATAATTGTGACAAAACCCGGTATCATCATAGATGTGGTGGGCTCCTACTTCTATGACAAAAAATCATGACAGAAAATGGGCTTTTCTTCCTAGGCGGGCCGGAGACGCAGCTTCATGACATTCTTGGGGCCGTCCATGACGGAAAAAACTATGGTAGAAGCGAGGGCGAGGAAAATTTCAGGGAGTTCCCAGTTACAGTGGGTGGTCGGGGGCCAAGCGATGCGCGTTTCTCTCGTACACGTACGCCCATGTGTGCGAGGCGTTTTCTCTAACTAAACCCAAGCGAGGCGTTGGGCTCTAACTGAACCCGAGCGATTGCACTGCAGGCTACGCGTTACTGAACCCGAGCGATCGATCAATGGCTGTTAACTGAACCCGATCGAGCGATTACTTCGCTACTGCTGCTAACTGAAGCCGATCGATGCTGCCTCTCTGGATGAACAATGAGCGTTGCGGGGGGTTTGGATGAACAGTGAGCGGTGGGAGTAGATGAACATGACCCGTGGCATTGCCTCTGGATGAACAGGACCCCGATCGATCGAGTCGGTTGGGGCTGGATGAACAGGACCCCGTGGAGGGCTGGATGAACAGGACGACCCCGTGGAGGGCTGGATGAACAGTAGAAGGTGGAGGGGTGGATCAACAGTAGCCCGTGGAGGGGTGGTTGAATAGGAGCCCGTGGAGAGGGGTGGTTGAACAGTAGCCGGTGGAGTAGTGCGCGTTGGAGGCTGGATGAACAGAAGCCCATGGATGAACACTCGCAAGTGGAGGCTGGAGGAGATCGACGGTGGATGAACAGTAGCCCGTGGAGGCTGGAGGAGGTCGACGGTGGAGATGAACAGTATCCTGCAGAGTCCCGTTTTGTGGTACGCCACACCCCTCCCGATGAACAGGACCCCCGTTTCGACCGTAGCGCTCCAATATAAGTCCGTTTCGTCCGTTTTGCGGTACGCCACACCCCTCCCGATCAACAGGACCCCCGTTTCGACCGTAGGAGGTCCGTTTCCTCCGTTTTGCGGTACTCCAGACCCCTCCCGATGAACAGGATCCCGTTTCGAACGTGGCCGGTCGAACACAAGGTCGTTTCCTCCGTTCTGCGATACGCCAGGCCTCGTTTCCATCGCCTGTTCTGTCCAAGCCCTCCCGATGAACACGACGACGCATTCCATTCCGACCCAGCCGGTTGGCTCCCCATGAACACGACGACGATGTTGTTTCTCCGTTCCGACCCAGCCATGTACACGAGCCCTGGCCATACGTATGTGCGAGTAGGCGTTCGAGACCCCGCCCGTATGTACACATATGTGGCCGTATTTTCTTTCTTGCACACTGGCCGCTGTACGTATGTGTACATGCTACGTGCGCGCCTCTACAGCGACTAGTATATATGTACGTACACGTTCGCGACCAGAATGACAATGCTATGTACGCTTCGACCAGGTGGGTCCCGACTGTCAGGCACTTCCTTGCGTGCGAAGATGTAGCTGGTGGGTCCCAGCAGTCAGGGGGCGAATCATTTTTTTCAGACGCACTTCCTTGCATGCGAAGAGGTAGTTGGTGGGTCCCAGTAGTCAGGGGGGCGAATCGTTTTTCTTTGCCCGGACGCACTTCCTTGCATAAGAAGATGTAGCTAGTGGGTCCTATCAGTCAGGGGGAAACATTTTTTTCGCGAAATACAGTGGCCCATCCGGTGGGTCCCTGCTGTCAGGTGGAGGAATAATTATTTTGCGTGTAATAAGGAGGCACTTCCTTGCTGCGGCCGTGGACCCAGCTGTCAACCTCTCCATGTACAGTACACTTCAGATGCATGTCGGTCGTTGACCATGTTGACCAGGCCGTGCAGAGAGCACCAGGGCGGTGGACGACGGTGAGGCCTAGGAAGGGAACGACACGGAGGCAGGGAAGACTCGGCAGTTGTTTCCCACACGGAGGGGAGTACGACTGTACGAGGGTTTACTGGTTCGTCTGCCGTCGCTGGAGAATAACAGCAGGTGTGGGTGATTAGAGGGATGGCTAGCCCAGCGATGGGAGTACGGTGGGGCGGTGAGGCCTGCGCGGCAGCACAACCGGCCGCGGGGAGGAGGCAGCAGGCAATCTTGCCGGCACTTGTTTGAGCGGCTGGAGCAGGAAGAGCGGAGATTGAAGAAGCACGACGGCCTTTGGATGGACATCCAACAGTCACTGCTTGTGCGTCAACCTTTTTTTAGGAAAGCCTCAAATCTGTGGAAAACAGCATACAGCCCATCTGCCATTATTTCTAATAATTAACAGCCCATTTGCTAATTCTTAAGGTTTTTTTGGAGCCCATATTCTTTTTGTTAGCATTACAGCCCATATTGTGGCCATGGTTAAAAAATTATACGAAATTTTGCATATTTTGGTGCGGTCCGAACTGTTTTTAATCCCGAAATTTCGAGTCACATTCAAACTGATTTTAAAAATAAATGTATAGCAATATAAAATCCAACAAATTGTCGAGCATAAAAACCAATGTAATTTAAAATCTCAAAATGAAAAAAAGAAATTTGAAACTAATTGCCAGTTTGATGTGTTTTAAAAATGTACAACCCATTTCTCATTACTGATAGGCCATTTTCTCGGCCAGCCGAATGAAGCTCTCCTCGTCTTGAAAGATTTGCAGCCCAACAGGCCTGACAAAGCGACTTACTTGGCAAATCACAAAAAACTGGGTTGTGGTCGTGGACCCAGCTGTGGCCGTTGACCCAGCCGTCAGCCTCTCCACGTACAGTACTCTTTCGATAGAAGTCGGTCGTTGACCACATTGACCACGCCGCGTCGAGAGCACCAAGGCGGTGGACGATGGCAAGGCCTAGGAAGGGGAAGACGCGGAGCCGGGGAAGACGCGGCAGTGGATGCCCACGTGGAGAGGAGCACGAGGGTTCACTGGTTCGGCTGCGGCATGAGGTTGCCGTTGTCACAGCATAACAGGGGGTGTGGGTGAGTAGAGGGATGCCCTGGGCCAGCGGTAGGAGTAGTAGGGGGCGGTGAGGCCTCCGCAGCATCATAGCCGGCCATGAGAGACAGGAGCACGCGGCACAACCGGCACTGCTTTGGGTGGCTGGAGCAAGAAGACCAGAGGTTGAAGAAGCACTATGGCCGTTGGATGGACATCGTACGGTCACTGGAGCTAGAATCGTTCATATTGACTAAGTTGACAAAGCCCTCCGTCCCCGTCAACTTAGTAGGCCCACAAGTCAGCCACCCACTATGGTGGGTCCCATCTAGCAGGGGGGTATTCATTTTTTTTTGTGTAATAAGGAGGCACTTCCTTGCGTGTGAAGATATAGCTGGTGGGTCCGACCTGTCAGCGGGGGGAACGTTTTTTCGCGAAATACAGAAGCCCTTCCCACGTACAATGCACGTACAGTGCGTAATAAGGAGGAACTTTCCTTACCTGCCGCCATGGACCTCGTGGGTCCCAGCCGTCAGGCTCTCAACGTACAGTCCTCTTCCGATGACTCTCATATGTTGACCACGCCGTGCCGAGCGCACCGAGGCGGTGGACGATGGCGAGGCCTCAGACTGGAACGACCCGGAGACGGGGAAGATGCGGCAGTGGAGTCGCAGACGGAGAGGAGTGGGAAACTTGACTGGTTCGGGTGCGGGGTGGGCCTACACTCGGCATAGAATAACAGGAGGTGCGGAGTGGAGGGATGGCCTAGCCGTCGGCGGGGTAGCGTTTCGCTGAGGAGCGCAAAACAACGCCGCTGGACGCTGAAGGCTGGAGCAGGCGGTCTCGGCAGCGCTGGGGGAAAAAGACGAGAGATTGAAGAAGAATGTCGGCCGTTGGATGTAAATCCAACGCCTTCTTAGGCTACGACCTACTGGCCCACATGTCAGCCAGTCCATTTGTTTTTTTAGTCCATGTGGTGGGCTGGGTGAAACAATGATGTAGCATCTATCCAGCCCATTTATATATGGTAGAATTTAAAACCCATTTGCATTTTTCTCGAAATCCACGGACTTGCTGGGCTGGGTGAAAATATCATGTTGGGCTAGACGGAGAAATGTTATAAAACATAAACACATGATTCCACGTCTATTACTGCATTGGTCAGTAAAATCTTTGCAAGTTTATGTACGCAATCACTAGTAGTTAACTTGCCAAGTTATATATAAACAATTATTATTATTATTTTGTAAGAACTTTCAACTTATGAAATAAAATATCATTTAAATTTGATGAGTTAATAGTACGTGGGGTATTATTATTTTTTAGGCTAGACGTGAGACAGGTGAGTTGGTTGTAGGGAAAAGTACTGGGAGAAAACTCAGTTTACATCGAAAAAGAAAGTGGGAGAAAATTCAGGGACCTGCTGGGTCCACCTGAGGAGGAGAATATGTTGGGAGGAAGGAGATTCAAAGCACGGCAGCCGAGTGAACTAGTTTTTTTTAACAGACAAGTGAACTAGTTACATACATAAGCAAATAGCCACTAAAAAAGCAGTCACGTTAATGGGTTCTTAAAGAAATATTTCGGATAAAACAGATAATTACGACACATGGGCTAATGCATGAAACACTCAGATGATAAAGGTGCTTATAAACAGATAAAGTACAACATCTAGACCTTCTTGGCATGCTTGATCATGACATTGCAGCTGTCCGTGTACTCGTCGGTTACGGGAAGCAGACACGCCCTCATGTCCAAGATCTGCCTGTACATGTCGTAGCATGCGTATGCGTCCTTGGCCGCGTAGGTTATGTAGGATAGATTCAGAGGTACATCCCACGTGTTCAGGTCCTTGGTATTGTTGTCTTCTTTCATGTTGGCGTATCAGGGGTCGATGATGGTCTCGGCGAGGTCAACCACAGAGTCCTTCTCCTGCCCATTGCTGATGATCTTGTATTGCTTCTGGATGTCAACAAGCTTGTTGCACCAGATGGCCGAATCGTCACGTTCTTCCTTCTCTCTACCATAGCGAAGGTGCACTCGGCGCTGCCGATGAAACGGGCGAATGCTCCAGAACCTCTGATGGCCTTGCAGAAGTGGTAGATGAGAACCTCGTCCCGCACATATACCTGGGCGACGGCGATCCGCTGGTCCCTATCAGGAGACGAATGGATGGGCACAAGGTCTAGTCCTGCAACCTTGTGCTTTCTCGTCCTGTAGGTACTACTTGAACTCAGCGAGGCGGAGCTTCACCGAGTCCGGATCGTTGATGTACATCACATTCAACTTGGTGCAGCCATAGGACTGAATGGAGAACTCAAAGGGGAACTCCTTGCTGAAGTCCATATCCAGCAGGCTCACCCCTCGGATCGCCATAGGAGTCTCTTCAAGTGAACGAGTGTGTAGGCTGCGGCAACAATTTGTTTTCCAGCTCTTGGGGAACTGGATTCAACAGTAAACTGAGTGTGTACAGGCGACAAGAGTTACTACCCCTCCCTCGTCCGCTACACGCCCGGCAGAAGATGCACCCTCTGCGCATTGAAACACCTCCATTAAGAAACCTACTCTGGCCACACGTTAGTTCACGAGCGGGTCTGTATTGGTACTGTAATAACAGGAGTTAGTGGTCACTTTACTTAAATTTAATTAGGTTTAATAAAAATTTATAGTTAAAACAACCAATGCATTGGCTCGTTCTATCAGTGCCACAGGATCAACATGCACGACAATTAGAATTATTATTCTCAGGACGCACACGATCAGCACATTTGTCGCACTTTCACAAAGATAATACTACCAAGTTTGAACTATTTGTTATGGTTGTTGTCCTCTGCATCATCATGCCGTGTTTCCCAGCTTGCAAGATTCAGAACCAACAAATAAGATCCAAATAATAAGTACAATAAAGATGCCTACACATCTCATTGATTCCCAGCTTGCAAGATTTAGAACCAACAAATAAGATCCAAATAATAAGTACAACAAAGATGCCTACACATCTCATTGATTCCCAGCTTGCAAGATTCAGAACCAACAAATAAGATTCAAATAATCAGTACAACAAAGATGCCTACACATCTCATTGATTCCCAGCTTGCAAGATTCAGAACCAACCCATTAGAGCCTTTTGATAAAGTGAATATCGGGATTAAATCCATCTTGGCTAGCCATGTCATACAATCGAAGAACTTGGAGAATGCTCTTGACTGTCACAACATCTATAGTTCAGTATTCCTGTTTGCACAACACAAACAAGAAGAGCATGATTTCACTTTAATAGTGGCCTCCTTTTAACTCAACCTACAGCTCCACTTCGATGAGGCCTGCCTGGAGTTTCATGATTCAATTCATGTGCTTGTTTCTGCAGTTCACTTGAAATGAAGCAAAGATTGCATCATTCAGCTAGCAAGAAGTACTTGCTCTCGTGAGCTGGCAGGTTCTTCTTTAGTAGTTACACTAAAATTGAGGAACATTAAGGTTGGCTGTCCGGCTCATGTAAGGTGCAACTATAATTTTCTTATCCTTTTGTGCAGTTCCACTAAAATCAAGTGCCATTGTGGTGACAGTGACGGCTCATCTTGCAAAGTCTAATAGAATGTTGCACGAGATTACCAGCAGAACTTGACGGAGATTTTGGAAACTCCAATCACCATTTTGTGTAGTTCCACCAAAATTGAGAGATGTTGCCCACGTGACATTTTAGTTGAACTGCACAAGACACTCATTCCAAAAAAAGTGTTTTGTCCAGTTCATCAAAAGGGTCACAATACAACAAGGTGAAATGTATATCCCTATCTGCACAAAAAGAGAGAAATTAAACAATTGCTGGTCAATAAGAATATATGAAACATATACAAAATGAAAGAAGCATCTTAATTATGTTCATGGCAATCACACAAGGACAGTAGAAATTTTAAAACGCCAGCAATGCTTCATGTTACCAGAAGCATTACGATCAACAATGAGATTCCTCAAATATGGGATTACTTGAATGGTGGCATTGCTTGTTTACCAGACACAGTAAATCAGCAGCAGCTAAAGAGTTGGCTTAAGGGCATGGGACCGTGGGGACACCAGGACACTCAGTGTCGGTGTACTAGAGTAGGGGTACCCTAGTATCCCGAACTTGTGCACGGGAAGTTGCAGCACCGCGCGGCAAGGCTTGCCGGACGACCGCCAGAGTCCTCCGTGGGTTCCTTTGGAGCCATTCAAGAACAAAGCATTCAAGATGAAGAGACAAGGGCCCGGCAAGAGGATCTTGCCGGGAAGAGACAAGGCCCCAGCAAGAGGAGCTTGCCGGGAAGGCCAACCACGGCACTTCAAGAAACTTGCCGTGATGCACCGCACGTCCCGGCAAGGTCCGATGAGCGACAAGCTTCTGGACTCGACAAGACGACGACCCCGAAAAGGTACTCGTCGGGGGCCCGCTGCCACTCTGTACCCACGCTCCAGCGCACCCACCCGCGTGTCGCCATGAGGCTTCCTCAGGGGCGCGTGGCGGGAGCCTATGCAGCCAGGGGTACGCGGTGGCAAGCGGAGATGAAGAGAAGGCCATCGTGGCAAACGGTGGCGCTCCTAACGGTCACTTTTTGCACTGTTTAGGCAACTCAGACGGGCATTCAATGACCTTGTCCCCTGCCGTCAGAGTTAGGTAGGGTGCACTGTGTCCACAGTAGCGGTAGCTACACCTACCACATCCTTTTCCATTTTACCCTTCTAGTCTACGTTGCCACCTCTCGGTGACCCCTTGAAACTATAAAAGGAGGCCCAAGCGCAACATAGAAGGGGTTCGGCTCATTCGAAACATCAGGAACACTCTCACGCTCGGTCTGGCAGCGTCCATCGCTCCTGAGCAAGAATTCAATACACACAAACAAGCAGCAGTAGGGTTTTACACATCCGTGCGGCCCGAAGCTGGGTAAAACTGCTCGCGTGTGCTGCCTCGATCCGCTCTTTGCGCGGCCTCCGCCTCCCTCCGAACTGAAAGGGGCCCGGTCCCCATAGGTGTTGGTGGATCAGTTTCCCCGACATCTTTGGCGCGCCAGGTAGGGGGCGTCGAGATTGTGCGAACCCGATCCAGCGTGCACGCGAGCTAAATCTTCATCGTCTTCATAGACATGCCACCGAAGAAGAAGGATTCGGAGGTAGCTGTTCCGTCTGCATCGCTTTCACTGCCTCCGGAGCAAACGGGTGGTGGAGTGGACGCCGGCGGAAGAATGGGCGTCGACGAGGCAGCCCTCAGTGCGGCCAAGTCCAAGGACAAGGCGGCACAGACCTCGACGTCCATGCGCGTACCGCGCCCCTCTCAGGAGGCGCGGGACCAGCAGCGTCATGGCGTTCGCAGCGCCATACGTCCGCTGGGCCAAGATCAAGCTGGTGGTTCTCGTGGCGCTCAAGACCAACATGCACGTCAACATGCTGGCTCGAGCGAAGTACCGTCACCTGGACGGGGCACTGCTCCTTCTAACGTGGTTAGGAGTCCGAGCACGCCCCACTCCTCGCACCGTTCACCTCCGCTACCCACCACTCCAGCAGAAGCCTTGGCGCGAGCTCAACTGCTCCTAGACTATCCTCCAACGGCGGACAAGACCGACGAATGGAGGGCCACTATCCAGAGCCTCATCGGCTTCGCCAACGGCGACAATGCGCAGCAACCAAGCACCTCGCTGCCGCGGCAGGACAGCGCCAAGTTCTCCATGAATGACAACAAGAAGACGCTCGAACCCGCATCGAGCGCCGAAGGGAAGCGCGATGTCAATCCGACAAGCGCGCTGGGCCCTCTGTTGACATGCATGCGCCAGGGGAACCAGGCGATCTGCCGTACGCGGTAGGTTGTCCTGTGTTCACCCGTGAGCTGCGGCAAGTCCAGTGGCCCAGCACAAAGAATTTCAGACCAGACATACCAGAGAAGTACGACGGCAAGACGCATCCGTCGGAGTTTCTCAGCATCTACACCATCGCGGTGCAGGCTGCCGGGGGACGGGACGACAAGATCCTTGCCAACTACTTCCCGCTGGTACTCAAGCCCAACGTCAGGTCCTGGCTCATGCACTTGCCGGACAATTCCATCTCCTCTTGGGCAGATTTATGCCATCAGTTTGTCGGCGCCTTTACAGGCGGCCACAAGCCACATGGCCAAGAGAGCGATCTTCATCTGCTCGCCCAGAAGGAAGGAGAGCCACTGCGCAAGTACATTCAGAGATTCAGCCGTGTACAGCACAACATCCCAGACGTCCACCCCGCCGCGATCATCAGCGCGTTCCATCAGAACGTGCGAAACCGAAGGATGAGGGAGGAGATGGCGATGTGTAAGATCAGAGACGTCAGCGAGCTTTACGCCCTGGCCGACAAGTGTGCACGCGCTGAGGAAGGCCGGCGGCGGAACAACAGAAGGAAAAAGGGCAAGGAAGTGCTAGCTGTCGAGCAGACCGGCAACGGAGGTGGCGCCAAGGAAGCTAAAGCTGGTGGCTCCGACAAGGAGGCCCAGCCCGTGGCGGCCGCCGACAAGCAGGACAGCTCCGGCAAGCAGTATTGTAAGATTCACCGCACCAAGGGTCACGATCTCCAGAACTACAAGAAAGTCGAACAGCTTGTTGAGCAACAGAAAGCTAAGTACGAGCGGCGCGACAAGGAGAAGGCCCAGGAAGGAACTGGTGGATCCGGCAAGAAACGTCCCGGCCGAGGAGGACGCCGCGGCGAGGCCAAGCAGCAGCAAGGAGACAGACCTCCCCGCGGCCGCGACAAGGATGAAGATGACGACGACGACGAAGACATGGATGATGACGAGGCCGACGAGCAGGAATTTCAGAAAGCCACAGAGGTCCTATGCGTTGACGGTGGCGCCTCTCTGCATACTTCGCACCGCCAACTCAAGCAGTGGATGCGGGAAGTGAATGCAGCAGAGCCATCCATAGAGTCACGCAAGCCCCTGAAATGGTCCAGCGCACCTATCATCTTCGACATTGAGGACCACCCTGATCGCGTAACTGCGGTCGGGTGTTTGCCGATGTTGGTTTCTCCAACTATCCACAATCTCAAGGTCACAAAGATGCTAGTTGACGGCGGGGCTGGCTTGAACCTGATATCCTCCGCGGTCCTCCAGAAACTTCAGATCCCTGACAGCGAGCTCGAGGAGACCGGCACATTCCAAGGAGTCAGCCCGGGAAGAAGCAAGCCAAAGGGAAAGATCACGCTGCCAGTCACATTTGGCAGCGAGCTGAACTTCAGGACTGAGAGGGTCACATTTGACGTTGCCGACTTTCCATTACCTTACAATGGAATCCTTGGCCGTCCGGCACTCGCCAAGTTCATGGCAGCATCTCACTATGCGTACAACATACTGAAAATGCCAGGCCCAACAAGTGTCATCTCTGTCCCTGGCGACAAGAAGGATGCTCTTATCTGTGCCGACAAGATCTACCGAGAAGTGGCAGCCGCAGCAGAGCGCAAGACACTTGCCGCTGAAGCTCCCGGAGGGAAGAAGAAGACCAAGTCTGGCAAGAGCTCTGATGCCTACTCCGGCAAGCGCACCTCTTCGGAGTGATGCGCTACCATCGAGGACGCACCATCGAGCTCCACTGGCAAGTGTAAGAAGGCAATGGCAGCTCCACCTGAGACTAAGAAGGTGCCCGCCAAGGAGGATGGCACTGGTGGTACCTTCACCATCAGCGCCACTCTTGACCCCAAATAGGAAAGCGCCCTCGTTGCTTTCCTGCGGGCGAATGTCGACGTGTTTGCATGGCAACCGTCTGATATCCCCGGTGTTCCCAGGAAAGTAATCGAGCACCACCTTGTCGTCTGTCCTCATGCACGTCCCGTCAAGCAGAGAGTCAGGAAGCAGGCAGTGGAGCGCCAAGAATTCATCGCAGAAGAAATCAAGAAGTTGGAAGCAGCAGGCCTTGTCAGAGGAGTGCTCCATCCCACGTGGTTGGCCAATCCTGTTGTTGTGCGCAAGGCTAACGGAAAATGGAGACTTTGTATTGACTTCACTAATGTTAATAAAGCTTGTCCCAAAGACCCATTTCCCTTGCCGCGTATTGACCAGATTGTTGACTCCACAGCCGGATGTGATTTGCTTTCATTTCTTGATGCATACTCAGGATACCATCAGATCTTCATGGCAGAAGAGGATGAAGAGAAAACCGCATTTATCACCCCATGTGGCACGTACTTCTTCGTACGGATGCCTTTCGGTTTGAAGAATGCTGGATCAACATTCGCAAGGGTAGTCCACCGTGCTTTTGAGCCGCAAATGCACAGAAATGTGGAAGCCTACATGGATGATATAGTGGTCAAGAGCAAAAGCAAGGCTACTCTGATTCAAGATCTAGATGAAACTTTTGCAAATCTGCGCAGAATCAACCTCAAGCTCAATCCCGAGAAGTGCGTGTTCGGAGTCCCTTCCGGCAAGCTTCTCGGGTTCTTTGTGTCACAGCGGGGGATTGAAGCCAATCCCGACAAGATCAAAGCCGTCGAGCAGATTGAAGCACCAAAGCGCGTCAAGGATGTACGAAAGCTTGCCGGTTGCGTGGCTGCTCTCAGCAGATTTATCTCTAAGTCCGCAGAGCGTGCCTTGCCGTTTTTCAAAATATTGAAAAAGGCAGGTCCGATGAAATGGACTCCAGAAGCGGAGGCCGCGCTACAGGACTTGAAGAGGTACCTGTCCTCCACTCCAATACTTGTCGCACCTAAGCCACAAGAGAAGTTGCTGCTATATCTGGCAGCAACCAATCAAGTGGTTAGTGCTGCGTTAGTAGCGGAGAGGGAGGCGGACGATGAGCCAACAACCGCGGCAAGTGAATCCAGCGACAAGCAGGGGGCTTCTCTGACAAGCTCTGGCCCCGACAAAGTTGAGTCTGCGCAGGCATGCAAGGAGGTGTAGAGGAAAATGGTGCAGCGCCCAGTTTACTTTGTCAGTTCCCTTCTACAGGGGGCTAGATCAAGGTATTCTGGCGTACAGAAATTGCTTTTCGGCCTTCTCATGGCCTCGAGAAAGCTGCGCCATTACTTCCAGGCACATGAGATAACAGTTGTCACTCGCTTTCCGTTGAAGAGGATACTGCAAAATCCAGAAGCAACCAGCAGGATTGTCGAGTGGACACTAGAACTGTCAAGCTTTGGCCTCAAGTTTGAGAGTACTTCCACTATATAGAGCAGAGCATTGGCAGAATTCATAGCGGAATGGACGCCGACACCAGACGAAGAAACTCCAGAAACAAGCATCCCCGTCAAAGAGGCAAGCAAAGAGTGGCTGATGTACTTTGATGGTGCCTTCTCGCTGCAAGGCGCCGGCGCAGGCGTGCTGCTTATCGCGCCCACCGGATAGCACCTCAAGTACGTAGTTCAGATGCATTTTCCCAAGGAGCAAGCAACGAACAATACCGCAGAGTATGAAGGTTTGCTTGCCGGACTCAGAATCGCGGCAGACCTTGGGATCAGCAAGCTCATTGTCAGGGGTGACTCGCAGTTGGTCGTCCGCCAAGTAAACAAAAGCTATCAGAGTCCGTTGATGGAAGCATATGTTGATGAAGTAAGGAAGCTAGAAGCACACTTTGACGGCCTGCAAATGGAACACTGTCACACCCTAGCTAGCCATGCATTAGAGTGATGCATCATGTTTACTCTTTCATCAGAAACTTGAAATGGGGATGACAGAACCCCCAGTCACCTCTGAAACCAATTAGGGTTTACTAAAAACTTTTTCAATGAACCTGAAATGCCCTTCTAAAATGCCCATCATTTTTGTCTTGGTTCAGAACCTCTGCCAAAAGTGGTGCACATTTTCCTAGGCCATCTTAGGGTTTTTGATTTAAATCATAAGTATTTGAATTTGGGCATTTAAAATTATATAAAATATTTAAATACTCAAATAACTCCAAACTAAAATGTTTCATGTTGGAAATAATCCAACCATGGACCAGGAGTAGTTTGGTGATTTTAGGAGTAGCCTAAGTATTTTATTTAATTCAACAAAGTGGCAGAAGTATTAATAAAAACAGAAAACAGAAAAAAATGGGAAAAGGCTTACCTGTCGCCCAGCACCGGCCCACCTGCCGGCCCAGCCCAGCACCGCGCCAGCGAGCTGCTTGCCGGCCAGGCAGGCAGGCAGGTGCTCGACGGCGAGCACCGCATGGGTGCCACGCACCTGCTCGCCGCCTCGCCGCCTCCCTCGCCCGGCTAACGCCGTGAATCGGCCTCCCTCTCTCCCCCGAACCCCCCAGACACCCCCTCTCCTCTCCAGCTCCTCCCCCTCTCACGCCCCAGCCATGGCCGACGCCATCGCCGCCACCCCCTCGCTGTAGCCACGCCCTCCGTCCACCCCACGCCGTGCCACCGTGTCCAGGAGCTCCGCCGCCGTCCACTTCATCGAGCTAGCCGAGCCCCGTGTGCTCGTGCGGCCCGAGACCACCGCACCGACCTCGCCCGAGCTCGCCATCGCCGGAGATCCCCTTCAACGCCGTCGCCGCCTCAGCTCGTCCCCGACCCCGCCGGTGGCCTCTACGGGAGCACTGTGAGCCTAGCTACTCCTCCGACCCTCCCTCTCTCATTCCCGAGCCGTGTAGCCACCGCACGAGGATCACACGCCCGCACCGCCGTGGATCTCGTCGCCGACGTGCTTCCGGCCACCCTCCGGCCATGAGCTGGTGTCCATCTTACTCACCGAGCTCCGCAGCACCTAGCTAGCCACTCCCCGAGCCTCACCGACCCCTCTAGCACCAAGTTCATCTTCGGCCGAACCCCGGTGGCCGCCAAAGTCGTCGCCGGCGCCAACTCCGGCCACCCCGACCCCAACGGACTCCACCATGAGCTGCGGCTTGTCCTCAGCTCCACTCCGGTGGTCTCCGCGACCCATTTGGTGGCCGAAATGGCCAAAACCACTCCCGCCGCCACGTCGGGCTCGCCGGCGGCTAAACGCCGGCGCCGCTGGCATTGACTTTGACCATGGGTGGGCCCTGGTTGACTCCCCTGAGTCAATGACAGGTGGGGCCCAGCCCTGTTAATTAAACAGGTTTAATTTTAATTAAACTTTAATTAAAATAATCACCCTGACATGCGGGACCCACTGTCAGGTTTGACCCTGACGTGTTCCGTTGACCTGCTGACGTCACACTGACGTCAGGCTGATGCAATAATGATTTTCTGGAATTATTCTAATATAGGAAATTCCAGAATATAATTTAAACTTCAAAAATTCATAACTTTTATTCTGTAACTCCAAATCAGACAAATTATATATGTAAAATGATCAGAAAAATCCAATCTATCCATCTGTACTATTTTCATGCATGACTAAACAAGTTAACCTGATGTTTAATGCAGAACAAGAAAAAGCACCTTAAAAGGCCATGTTTGAGTTTGAAATTTGAATCTTTGATTCAAATTGGTTCAAACCCTTCTGGTTTTAGTTGCATTAGCCCAACACACTCATATTGCCATGTTTCATGCATGCATCGTATTGTTGCACATTGTTTGGTGATGGTTGTGTATCGGTGTCCCTTGCGACAGGTTCTGTCTCCGAGGAGTATCGTGATTACCCTAACGAAGAACCGTATCAGTGCATCGAACCATCAGGCAAGCAACCAACCATTTGATCATATCGATACAATCCCATGTTCTCGCTCCTGCTCTCTTTTACTGCATTAAGACAACGCGTTTCAAAACTGCTGTGTGTTACGGTAGTTGAACCCATTTCCTCTGCATGACCTGTCATTGCCAAAGTAACTAGATGAAACCCACTAGCATGTGTAGGAGTTGATTGAGCCATATGTATGTGTTGTTCCTACCTTGCTATGCCTGCTATGCTTAGAGTCGTGTTAGGTCTGGTTCATCTGGGTGATGGGCTAGAGTGAAATGATTATGTCGGTAATGAGAGTGGTGTGGTGAACACGATTTGGTAAAGGTGTCGATGAGAGGCCATGTAGGAGTACATGGTGGGTTGTTTCATTGAAGCCGACCTTAAGCACTGAGATCTGTATGTGTGATTTAAGATACAGCTACTACCATGCATTGGGCCCTGAAATATGACCCCGCTCGACTTCTTATTCACCCTAGCTCTCTGTCCAGGAGTTGCAAGTAGTTTCTGGTGTTTGTAGCCTACTGGAGGCCGTGGACAGCGCTGACCGTAGGGGTGGGCTGTGATGCGGTAGGTACGTGGCCGGGTGTACCGAATACCCGTTAGGTATCTCGGGAACCCTGTTCACATCGTTCGGGGCCGTATGGGAAACCTCGGCCGGACTCCCTGCGGATGGAACCTGGATAGGCGATAAACCTGGACTAGAGGCTTAAGTGTTTAGGTAGGTCGTGGTCTACACCCACGTCGGCTTTCGCTTGAAGTCTGCCGAGCACATGTCGTGTGCAGACGCTAAGTGGTGGAAACATGTATGAAGAAGTACACCCCTGCAGGGTTATCATGATCTATTCGAATAGCCGCGTCCACGGTAAAGGACTACTTGGTTGCCTATACAGTTCATAGACAAGTAAATGGAAACTACTAAAAGCCTCAAGATAAGTGTGAGTGCCGAGGATGGCTCTTCCGTAGGAAGACGGAGGTGGATCCTCGGTGGTGTATTGAAGTGGTGAGTAGTGGACTCGTGTGCGAAAAACCATTTCAAGTTGGAGTCTCGTAGGTTAGCCTAGCCAAGAGTCAAAGCTGGCTTGCTGCAATAACTCCACCAACCCTTCTTGATAATATGCATGTATGTAGGATCTGATGTAAGTCTTGCTGAGTACCTTTGTACTCATGTTGCTATAATTTACATTTTATAGAAGACGCTGCAACCCCTTCTGATGGGTTCTACGTAGACGTTGACATCAACGAGTAGGCTAAAGGCCCAGGTGGAGATCCTGAGCTTGTGAAGGACCATGTAGTATAGCTAGGCTTTCCAAGCCTCTTTTATTTTACTAGTTGTCTGTACTCAGACAAGTTACTTCCGCTGCTGGTTTGTATGACTGTATGACTTGAATGCTGGGTCGCGAGACCCGTACCTTTGTGTATGTTATGTATGGCTCCCTGAGCCTTAAATAAAGTACTTGTGTCGTAGAGTCATGTTGTGATGCTTCGTTGTATTTGCACATATCGAGCATATTGTGTGTATGATTGAAATGCTTGGCATGTGTGGGATCTGACTATCTAGTTGTTTATCTTTAGTAGCCTCTCTTACCGGGAAATGTCTCCTAGTGTTACCGCTGAGCCATGGTAGCTTGCTACTGCTCTGGAACACTTAGGCTGGCCGGCATGTGTCCTTCTTCGTTCCTGTGTCTGTCCCTTCGGGGAAATGTCACGCATTGAGTACCGGAGTCCTGTTAGCCCGCTACAGCCCGGTTTACCAGAGTCCTGCTAGCCCAGTGCTACAGCCCGGACCCACTTGCTGATGACCGACACGTTCGAAGCTGGGTCATGGATGCCTGTCCCTGTAAGTCTGTGCCACTTTGTGTTTACGACTAGTCATGTCAGCCCGGGCTCCTTATCATATGGATGCTAGCGACACTATCATATACGTGAGCCAAAAGGCGCAAACGGTCCCGGGCAAAGGTAAGGCGACACCCGTGGGGATACCGTGCGTGAGGCCGCAAAGTGATATGAGGTGTTACCGGCTAGATCGATGTGACATCGAGTTGGGGTCCTGACAAACACGTTCCACGAGCTCAGAACGATATTGCTGACGGCCTGTCAAAGTGCGCAGCACTAAGGTTACCTGTGGAACCAGGGATTTTTGTGCTCAAGCTGACTCAACCATCCGTAACACCGTCGACTGGACATAGAAAGAAGAGGAAGTTGGTTTCTGATGACTACTTTCCGGCAGAGCTTCCCGAAGCCGCCGCCAAGAAGGTCCCCAAGATCGACGCCAAGAGTGCTGAGGAGCAGTCTGCTCCGGCGAACCTCTTGGTTTGTTTCGTTGAAGCAAACGCTCCCGACAAGTTTTGCTCCGGCAAGCTTGCCGAGGAGTATCACGCTCCGGCCGAACCGCAGGTTCTTGCTGTAGAAGCGGATGTTCCCACAGCAACAGATATGCCTTTAGCCCTTGTTGTCGAGCCGCAAGCTCCAGCATGGGCGCAGCAGATCGTCCGTTTCCTTCAGACAGGAGAGCTTCCCGAAGAGCAAGAAGAAGCGGAAAGAGTAGCCCGGCAGTCAAGTATGTACAAGTATGTCGACAACACACTGTACAGAATAAGACTCAACGGTGTGAAATTGAAGTGCATTCGCCGGGAAGATGGACAACAGCTGTTGGCAGAGATACATGGAGGCATATGTGGTCACCACATTGGCGCAACAGCACTTGCCGGCAAAGCATTCCGACAAGGTTTCTTCTGGCCGACAGCCCTCCAGGATGCAACTGCACAAGTAACCAAGTGTGAAGCGTGCCAGTTCCATTCCAAACAGATACACCAGCTAGCTCAAGCTCTCCAGACGATCCCTTTATCCTGGCCATTTTCGGTCTGGGGGCTCGACATCCTCGGCCCCTTTCCCCGAGCTGTCGGGGGCTTTGAGTTCTTGTACGTCGCCATCGACAAGTTCACAAAGTGGCCAGAAGTGGAACCAGTGAGGAAGGTGACAGCACAGTCAGCAGCCAAGTTCTTCAGGTCGATTGTTTGCCGTTTCGGGATCCCTAACAGGATCATCACCGACAACGGCACGCAATTTACGAGCCGCACCTTCATGCACTACGTCCAAGATCTTGGCGCCAAGGTCTGCTTCGCTTCTGTTGCTCATCCGAGAAGCAGCGGTCAAGCGGAGAGGGAAAATGCTGAAGTGCTGCGAGGCCTCAAGACCAGAACTTTCGACAGGTTGCACAAGTGCGGAAGAAACTGGATCGAGGAGCTGCCGGTGGTTCTTTGGTCGATCAGGACGACGCCAAATCGAGCCACTGGCCAGACACCCTTCGCTCTAGTCTACGGAGCAGAGGCAGTTCTCCCCATGGAACTCGTTTACGGGTCACCTCGAGTGCTCGCTTATGATGAGATCGAGCAAGAGCAGTTGCGCCAAGATGACGCGCTGCTCCTTGAGGAAGACCGTCTTCAGGCTGCTGTGCGAGTCGCTCGCTACCAGCAAGCTTTGCGTCGCTACCATAGCCACAAAGTTAAAGCCAGGAGCTTCGAGGAAGGCGACCTTGTTCTTCGGCGTGTTCAGTCCGCCAAGAATTCCAACAAGTTGACGCCAAAGTGGGAAGGCCCTTATCGGGTGAAACGAGTCACTAGGCCCGGCGCTGTCCGCCTTGAGACCGAAGATGGCATTCCGGTGAGCAACTCCTGGAACATTGAACATCTTCGTAAGTTTTACCCGTAGGGCGCGGTTGCCGGAAGCTTTTCCGGCAACCACCTTTTGTACAAGTCTTGCCGTTGTTGCATGTAATCCTTTGTACAAAGCCGGGCGCAGACCCCATGCACCAGTAAAGTTCATGTGCCCCGCACATCTTGTCAGTTTTTTATGCTATAATCCTTTTTCGCATATGTTATCTGACACTTTGTGCAGCACCAGACCCCGGTAAGCGATAACGAGCCCAAGGCTCCATATCATTACTTTATTTCTCTGTTTCTTTCTCAAAAGAAGGAAGGTTCCCCCACCCACAAGGTTTACCGGGGGGGAGGAGAAGATAATGGTGTCGACCAGGCCGTTCAAGAAAGTTTCTCCTTGCCGGGAAGCAGATGACAGAAAAGCTAAGTTGCTAAAGTTTGAGCAATCAGTTTTTTAAGTTTTTGAGTTATTTTCCTTGAACGACCGTGCTTTGTATGGAAAACCTGTGCGCGGAGGAACCAACTCGTAGCTAGCTGCGCCCTTACTTTGTTTCGAGTCCGCTCAACAACTTAAGTGAGCTGCAACTAGTTGCGACAAGGTTGCTTGTCGGTAGCGACCCCGCCAGCAGGCTGCTGAAGTTCCGCACTCGGCGCTCGCGACAAGGGTGCCTGCACCGGCAAGTTTCCCTAGAAAGCGTAGGGCAGAACCATAGAAAGCCAAGAGTCGAGTAAAGGAAGTAACACAGTAATTTTTTGCCTAAGATAGAGTTATATTACAAAAATAACTTGTCGCGCCTCTAATAAAGTCTTCCCATGACATGACTGGCAGCGACAAGAAAAGAAGAAAATGGACGGCCTAATCTATGCGACCGCCGTCAACCCTTTTGACCTTGTTCACCCTGTCCACAATGGGTGCGACGAGGGCCTTAAGTGCGTCAAGATTAGCGTCCGCCGGCAGCCTCTTGAGGACGTTGGTGAGGTTGAGGCCCGGATTGCGGAAGGCCACCTTCACCAGCACCTTCTCCAGAACTCCGGCACAAATCGAGCGTGACTCGTCGGCCAACTGCTTTGGGATCCATTCTCGGAGTTGCTGGAGCGCCGCCGCCACGCCTTTGAAGAACAGAGTGAGCTTGGCGCTGGGTTGGAGTTTCTCGTCGGAGGAGTACCCGAAGCCTTCCACCCCCAATTGCACCAGCTCCTCTTCGATGACTGCAGCAATGTTCACGAGGCCCTCCGTCCAGAGCGCCACAGTATCTCTGAGAAGATTCTGGGTTTCGGCGGCCCTCGCTAGCAGCGCCTCGTTGGCCTTGATGTCCTTCTTCAAGTCCGCCTCCCGTTTCTTGGCGCCGTCCAACGTCTCCGTCAGGGTGGCCAGCTTCAGCTCCAGATCAGCATTAGAATTCCTGGCGGCGCGCAGCTCTTTGCCCTTCTCGGAGAGTTGGCCCTGCAGCTCACCGTGGGCAAGGGCGTCCTTCTCGCGCTCCAGCTTGAGCGCGGCAAGCTCTTCGCCACCCACCTTCAGATTAGCCTCCAGCTGCGCCACCTTTACTTCCAATTCCTTCTTGGCGGTCTCGGGAGCCGCATCCTTTGCCTCTTGGAGCGACCCGCCAAGTGCCCGTTCGCGCGCGGCAAGCTCCTCCTCGTGGCTGTCGAGGTTCACTTTCCGCTGAGCCAGCTCGCCTTCTCGCGCGTACAGCTTCTCGCCGGTGAGCCGCTGCTGCTCTTCAGCTTCGGCCTTCTCGAGGAGGAAGGCCTTCCGCTCTTCAGCAAGCTGCTCCCGCTCCTCCGCCAAGGCTCGGAGAGCTTCCTGGCGAAAACCCCGGAGCTCCTCCGCACCCTTCTCTATATCCATGCTCGCTTTCGCGACGAGCGCTTCCCGGGACTCCAACTTTACTTGACGGGCGCGATAGAGCGCCAGCAGCCTCCGCAGCAGCCGCTCCTCCTCGGGCTCGTCACTGCTGCTTCCCGGCGCGTCAACGATCGACAACCCGGCGGAGGCGAGCACCTCCCCATCCAAAACTTCTCCTTCCACCGGCGCCTTGGAGCTTGACGCCCAAGGGAGCTTGATGAAGATGCCCTCGCCAGCCTTCAGATAGGCGCCGGGCTGGGGCTTTTCGGAGCCTGACACTGCGGCAGCGGCGGAGGGATCGGCGGTCGGTGCAGCGCCTGATGCTCCTGCGGCCTCAGGGCCGTCAGTGCGATCGCCAGATCACCCGCCAGCGTCCTCGGCGGCAGCCTTGGCGGCGTCTTCACCGGTAGGCACATCGGCACCCGCTCCGTCTTCGGCGGCCGCGGCATCATCAGTGTTGCCGCGCGCGTCCTCTCCGCCGCCCGCCTCAGCCTCCATCGGATCCGCGGAGGGTGGACCTGACGACCGGAGAAGAATGAGAAGTCAAACAAGCACTCAAGAAGAAAAATCAGCAGAAGAATACAAAGAAAGTTTCGGGCAGGAAGGATTACCTGTGCTGGGATCCGCTGTCATAAGCTCCACCACCGGCGGATCGTTAGCGATGTCCCTTGCCGGAGACTCCTCCCTTGCTGGAGGCTCCTCCCTTACCGGAGAACGCTCCCTTGCCGGGGAGTCCGCCCTTGGCGGCGTAGTCGAAGCAGACAACGAGTCGGAGGTGATCACCATGCCCTCCTGATGAAGTTGTTCTGCTCCTGCACAAACAAACTAGTGATCAGATGTCAACAAAGGAAAAGAGCAACCACGTGCACCCAGAAGAAGAAAGTAAACCATATGCTTACGCTGGGGGCTGCGCTGGGGGCTGCTCTGCGAAGTGATGGCCGGATCTGGCAAGGTGGTCTCGGGCGCGCCTCCTGTCGTCGCAGTGGGCTCGTCCTCGATGATCACCACCTGAGCCTTGGCCCTCTTCGCCGCCCTCTGGGCCAGAGTCCTGAAAAGGGAGAGTCCAGGGTGGGTCAGATCAGATGCAAGACAGGAATGGCAAGTTGAAGAACTACAAGAACAACAAGGGAATCTTACTCTTCTTCCTCTTCCTCGTCGGAGCTGAGCGCGGAGAGGTCGATGTTCGGCCCACCTCCGGCGCGACGAGGTGGAGGGGTGGGATCCCTTGGCCGCTTGGCGGGGACTGCGGCGCCAGCCCGAGATGACCCCACCCCAGTTGCCACTGCGGCGGGAGGCGCACCCGTGGCAACCGTACTTGCCGCGGCGGAGCGCATCGCGTGGCGCTGCGGCTGTTGACCAGCTTGCTGCCCTGCTGCGTCCCCGATCCTGCGAAGGCGCCTTCTTGGCTGCACTGGGGGCTGCGTTCCGGGCCCTGTTCCCGGCAAGCTCCCCGGAGATGGCGGGCCGCTCGCACCCTCGGCGGGCTCACTCAACTCGGCGTCGGGCGCGGCAAGCTCTTCTTAGTCTTTGGGCCACTCCCGCTCAGCAAGACTCATCACCGATTCCGCGTCCGCTTCCTCCACCGTGAACCCAAATTCACCCGCGGCTGCGGCTGCCGCCGCCTCTTCCGCCCTGGTGGCGATGCGTTCCATCTCTTGATCGGTGGTGTCGCGGGTGAGGAGCTTCTTGTCGTCAGCATTGACCGCTACTTCCACTAGGCTGTCGAAGAACTGCTGCACAACGTCTCCGGCAGGCTCTTGCCAAGTTGGAGCGATCCCGTGCGAATCACACAACGGCATCATGGCGCAGATGCGGTCGCGCGAGGAGTTGTTGCACAGAGGAACGACGCCTGCCGGCAACCTGAACCACTCGGGATGCTGTGGGTCGTGCTTGAATATCTCCTTGAGTATCCCGTCCAACTCTATGACGGTGAAATTGAAGTTGAGGCCTGGGCGCAACCTCATGATATCTGCCGGGCCTCCAAATTCCCAGGCGGGGCTCCCCCTCGCCTGCAGAGGGGCGATGCGCCGGCGAAGGAAATCTGCGCCGACAGCTCCTACAGTCAGCTCGGCAAGCCTGAGACGCAAGATCCGAGTGGTGGCGATCTTCAGCTTGTCGTCGTCCACGGACAGAGCTCTCCAGTCATTGCCACGCACTGCTGGGGCTTGGCGCAGGGCGGTGAACGGCTGCGGGCTCTCTTCTACAACCCAGCACCAATCTGCTCTCCACTCGTCCCACTTGTTGCGGAGCTCCCCCTCCAGATAGGTCTCCTTCTTGCCGGCCCGCGAGATCCAGGCGATCCCGCCGGCAAGAGGTTCCCCTCTCTCGACACGAGGAATAAAGAAATGGCGGAAGAGAGCTACGTTGGGGTGGACTCCGACAAAGTTTTCGCATAGATGGGCGAAAACTTCCATGGTCAGAACGGCGTTGGGGGTGAAGTCAAGGAGGTGGAGTCCATAGGTGTTCATGACGTCGCAAAAGAAATCAGAGAATGGCGGGCAGAGCCCGCAGTAGAAGAACACGGCGAAGAAAGGATATCCGCCAACTGGAGCTGCTTGCGAGGCGACGACGGAGAGTACCTTCGTGCGCGGATGCGCCCGCGTCTCCGTCGACCAGAAGAGATAGTACCACTCCCTCAGCTCCTTCACGGAGAGCTCGGGGGGGAAAGTGGCCCTCTCCTTCCGCAGCGCCTCAAGCCGTTGCGCTTCGGTCGACTTCACAGCTTTCGCGGCCGCGGCCTTCGTGGCCTTCCCCTTCCCGGGCTTCGGAGGCATGGCGGAGGCGGTGGGGGAGATCGACGGCGCTGGTGGTGGCGGCAGCAACGGGGGCGGAGCGCTGCCCTCCTTCAACTCTGCAAGCGGAGGAGGGCGGCGGAGATTTCTGAGATTGCAGCAGCGAAGGGCGAAGGTGGGGGAAATGCCCCTGTTTCCCCTACTTATAAAGAGGGATGGGGCGGACATTTCGGCCTTCCAAATAAACAACCACCCATGATCTCTCCCACGACTCTGCGATTGACGCGTGCCATTACGGGGGGCGCGGTGGATACGGAGTTAGATTCAGCATAACCCAGGCTCCGCGCGTGCCCGTGCCCTGTTTTGGGCCTGGCCCAACAGCACTTGGCACCGTGTGTGGCCCAGGCCCAGGGGCTCCTGTCGGTGTACTAGAGTAGGGGTACCCTAGTATCCCGAACTTGTGCACGGGCAGTTGCAGCGCCGCGCGGCAAGGCTTGCTGGACGACCGCCAGAGTCCTCCGTGGGTTCCTTTGGAGCCATTCAAGAACAAAGCATTCAAGATGAATAGACAAGGCCCCGGCAAGAGGATCTTGCCGGGAAGAGACAAGGCCCCGGCAAGAGGAGCTTGCCGGGAAGGCCAACCACGGCACTTCAAGAAACTTGCCGCGATGCACCGCACGTCCCGGCAAGGTCCGGTGAGCGACAAGCTTCTGGACTCGACAAGACGACGACCCCGACAAGGTACTCGCCAGGGGCCTGCTGCCACTCTGTACCCACGCTCCAGCGCACCCACCCGCGTGTCGCCATGATGCTTCCTCAGGGGCGCGTGGCAGGAGCCTGTGCAGCCAGGGGTACACGGTGGCAAGCGGAGATGAAGAGAAGGCCATCGTGGCAAATGGTGGCGCTCCTAACGGTCACTTTTTGCACTGTTTAGGCAACTCAGACGGGCATTCAATGACCTTGTCCCCTGCTGTCAGAGTTAGGTAGGGTGCACTATGTCCACAGTAGCGGTAGCTACACCTACCGCATCCTTTTCCATTTTTACCCTTCTAGTCTACGTTGCCACCTGTCGGTGACCCCTTGAAAGTATAAAAGGAGGCCCAAGCGCAACATAGAAGGGTTTCGGCTCATTCGAAACATCAGGAACACTCTCACGCTCGGTCTGGCAGCGTCCATCGCTCCTGAGCAAGAATTCAATACACACAAACAAGCAGCAGTAGGGTTTTACGCATCCGTGCGGCCCGAAGCTGGGTAAAACTGCTCGCGTGTGCTGCCTCGATCCGCTCTTTGCGCGGCCTCCGCCTCCCTCCGAACCGAAAGGGGCCTGGTCCCCATAGGTGTTGGTGGATCAGTTTCCCCGACACTCAGCAGCGTAAAGGAGCAACTTACTTATCATACTGGGGAAACAGCAGGAGTGCCATTTGTAACACAGTTTAATTGCATCTTATCAATGGAGGCATTAGATTAACAATAACACTGGTTAGCATGTCCCTAAGGTAACAGTGTGATCGCTTCGTTTTACATGCACCCTTACATTAACAACATCAAAAGGTTGGTATAAGGACATGCGACAGTGGATGCATCAGCACAATGTACCTACAAGGAGGCATAAAGTGGTGATGCCGAGTTTGTTCATGCTATGTGAGGGCATCAAACCTAATCCTGGAGACCTTGTACTATGTGAGGGTAGCAAATCTAATCCTGGAGACCTTTTACTATGTGAGGGCAGCAAATCTAAGCCTGGAGACCTTTTACTATGTGGGGGCAGCAAATCTAATCCTGAGACCTTTTACTATGTGAGGGCAGCAATTCTAATCCTGGAGACCTTTTACTATGTGAGGGCAGCAAATCTAATCCTGTACATACTATGTTGACTTGTCCACCAGCCACCACTTTCTATCATTTTTTCAACCAATAATAGATCTGTTCCTTATCCAGTTTGTACTGCATTTTCCCATTATTTTCCTTTTTAGCCAAGAGACAGGTTGGGTATCCGGTCTATACTACATTCACCATATTATTTCTCCTTTGAATCAAGCCCTAGATTCATGCTACAACTTTCCCCCCTTTCTTTGTTGTTTGAACAAAGCCCTAGATTCGAATGCATGAAGTAGCTTTACCTCTAATAATACTAAAAATTTAGGTGGCTTTGGAGGAGCTGATGGGAGTATAAAAAGATGGACATGCAGACACGTGGGGAGTTGGGGCAGTAGAGCAAGGCCGCTTTCGAAGAACTTATACCTGAGGGTCGCCGGGATGTCGGCAGCGGCAGGTCGGATCTGCGGACAATACGGAAGGGAGGAAGAAGGGTCAGAGGACCTCCCAAGTCGGCGCTGTGTCGGAGAGAACGACATGGGCAGAGGATCGGGCCCCTCTGGCAGCTGTGGGTTTCCTCCCTCGGCGGCGATGACCGCGTGAATGATGCTCCTTTTAGTCCTCTACACACACCGACCGAAGGGATCCGGCCGGATCTGTGACCAGCGGTGAGTAGAGAAAAAATGTCGCTACCGTTGTCTTGTTTATATCCGGAGAGGATGAGAGAATGGGAGAGAATGAAGAGAGCAACCCTAGTAAAGCAAGCGCTCAGGCCCCTGCGTACATATAAAGTGGAGTAATTATCTTTTTCTCTCCACAACAAGCGTTTCAATTTGTGTATGTGGCATTAAAGAAAAGAAACTCTCTACTATTTAAGGTGACTACTGTACGACTCCTACTTACTACTACTAGTAATACTAGTATTGTTCACTTGTGCTCCCCGCCTCTCCATTCATTGAACAAACCCATGGGTGAATAAACATACTGTAAGTATTTATATAGACCGAACAAGCTCGAACTATTTTCGCGTAGTTAAAAGTTGAGGGTGGGGCTTTTCCCGGGCAGTACGCGCGGCAGTTTTCGGGTAGGCGGTTTGATAGAGAGGCGAGGAGGGTGAGCGAGTGGCGGATTCTCAATCACTAGAAAGATGCCCATGCGTTGCACAGAACATCAAGATGCATTTGTATGAGTAGTTTATCTTGTGGGAGAAAAGGATGAACGAGGGAAGGCCTTATTTGCAAATGTTGAGTGGGTGTGGGTATCTTTTTGCAAAATTTCCATTTTTCCTTCCTATCCGTCAGATATAAATCAGACGGCTTATATTGCAGGATGGCAGGCACACCATCATCACCAACTCTGTTTTTTATAAGAGTAGAGATACTGCTGGAAAGGTCGGGCTGTGCGATTTGATAGCGCGTTACTGTTGGAAAGACTTGTGATATGACCACTCACTATAGTCATGAATTACTGGCGCTCCAACCGGGGTGATGCCCCCCTTCCGGTCTGCCTCTAATCTAGTGCATGACACGTCGACCCGGATGCTGGCTATCCCACATGTCGGAGTAGTAAGAAGGACCAAAGAATGATGCGGTATATACTAGTACTACTACTACTCAGGTCGGAGGAGTGCGAATCACGACAGCCCAGTGAACTAGCAGTGCGAACCACGGCAGCCCAGTGAACCAGCAGTAGAAAACAATGTGGTGATATGGCCATAAAAAACAATGTGCTACGGTCCACACTGTAGCGTGCACAGTAACACTCATCTTTGTTTGGATCCCTGAGTTAGAGCTAGTTTGGGTTGAAATAGCCTCAAATTATGGAAACACAAGGGTTAGTTCGAGATAGTTTGCTCTAACCCAGCTAAAAAAACTAGCCCGATGGAGAGGTTCTAATTGGGTTAGTTATCATCGGGCCCACTAAAAGAGAACTAAAAACACCTCCCCTCCCCGCACCGGATCGCTCCCCCCTCTCGCACGACTCCTCTCTGTTCCCCATAGGGCCGCCCGCCCAAGCGCCGCTCGCCCTCTCTCTCCTCCGGCCGCCCTCGATCTCCTTCCGGCCTCCGCCACCCTACTCCAGCCGCCCTCTCCCTCCGGCCTTCGAAGGTCGCCCCGCTCCCCCTTCACCGGTTGTTTTTCTCCCTCTGTCGTGCGCGGCAGCGGTGCATCTACCAGGGAGGTCACGACAGGGGTGAGTTTGTTCGTTCCTTCTCTGTCTCACAGCCACATCATTGATCTTTCTCGCTCTAGCGCTAATTATGATTTGGAAAAGTAGATCCTGATCAAACTTGGTATAGATTTGTGGTGCACGCATGGAATTGTTTGATGCTGCTTGAGGAGGTAATAAATCTTTCTAGAGGCCCAAAGATTCAGTTCACCTTTCTAGGTATTTCAGTTTCAGGCTTGCATTATTTCAAGAGGCCCAAAGATTTAGTTCACCTTTCTAGGTATTTCAGTTTCAGGCTTGCATTATTTCTAGAGGCCCAAAGATTCAGTTCACCTTTCTAGGTATTTCAGTTTCAGGCTTGCATTATTTCTATAGGCCCAAAGATTAAGTTTCAGGCTACCCATGCCGGTGTTGACCTCAACTCGCAAGGGCCAGCATCGGAGGGGTTCCCGGGTCTTGGGCTCTATAGAGCCTTCCTCCAGAGCGACGATGGCGAGCTCCTCTCCCTCAGTGCGTGAGGGGATCCGGGCTCCCTCCCTATCGTGAATGACTTCCGTGATGAGTTAACTCATGCTTTGTTTCATGGAGTGTTTTTTTTGTGAAGCTTGACTGACGACTTGTATGTTTAAGTGGGATATCTCATTTGTATGGACAAAGTAAAAAATTATCATGTTTTGCATGCTTGATTTGTAAAGATGGTTCGTTTATGTCAATTGTGAGCGGGAGGAGGCCACAGAAGAGCCGGCCACACCAAATCCGGCAGGAAATAGGGTCCAAAGTAGTCAAATGATTGAGAAAGAGCATTTATCGTCAATCTAACCCTGCCATCCATACACCTCTTTGGTTTAGAGTTAGTTCAGGGTTAGAATCTAACTCTAACCTCTAACTGAGTTAGAGTTCTCATCGTCTTGGTTCATCGCCATCATATTTTCCCCATTCCTGTGTTTTCAGTATCCTGCGAATCAAAGAGGCCCTTTTTTTGCCGGAAAAATCAAAGAGGCCCTTAGAATGGTTTAGGTCCGGTCATTTTTTATAAACGTGTTTTGTCCAAAATTTAATGAACGTGCTCCCGTTTCTACGAAAATAATCCGGTTTCATGTAGTAATTCATTCATTTATTTATTCTTCTGCGGGGGGTTTGCATGTAATTCATGAGGTCTGAAATGTAAAGTACCCCGGCATATGGTCCAAGTCGTGCATGCACTACGACCCAGATGCTCTATGTCCCACATGTCGGCGAATGGGAGCACGTGGAAATAGCCTAGGAGTACATATAGGAGGATAAGGCTGGTTGTAATGGGTAGTACTCCCTCCTCCAGGTGCATAGGGCATCTAAGAGAAATTAGAATTTCCAAATGGATAAGGCGTGATCTAATTAAATGTGCCTCAGTTTGGCTCCCATGCAGCTCTGTTAATCTCTTCTCTCCATTATCCATGCATGCATCATTCATCCATCCATAGAGTTGCATGCTTAAATGTTGACTTGGGCATGGGTGTAACCTGTGCATGCCAACGAGGGTAGCGGGGATTGGGTGTGAAACCTTAAACGCGGTCATGTGAACTGTCTCAACTATAATCATGGATTAAATGCCTTTCTTGGTTGCGTTTTTGAGAAACAACGATAGGCTCGTTCCATTCTTTTCAAATAAATCACTGGCCTATCTCCTTGCGCCAAAATCGCAGTGCAACCTCTAATACGTCCTATGCACCTGGACAGAGGGAGTATCATATACTAGTATCATGCATATGTTACTAGTGTATGATACTACTTCTGTAATGCGTAGTATCATAGGTTAGTACCTTAGGTTGCCTTCTTAATTGTCATGCATGACACAAAGTAGTACATCATTTAATATGATATGGTATCATAATATGATACAACATCCTCTCTTTCCTCATTTAATTATGTGCCACATCATCCGAAAAATCTAGTTGGCATGCATGATACCGCTTATGATACTCCCATTACAACTAGCCTAAATGCGTGGAAAAATATGTACTGTGAAGCATAGCTGCGGTTCGAAAAGGAGACCTAAAGTGATGACAGCCCTAGGTCGCATGAATCCAACTGGTGGTACTACTAGACATATGACTAATTTTTCCCTAAAAAAAGAGGCACGAGTGCTTAGTACTCCTATTATATCAACACAAGTCCCATCTGACAACAGCGTCCGTGCTACAACTAGCTCTCCTCCCTCGTTTCTCTCTTCTAATTCTAAACTCAGCCGACGCCCGATGGGCGGGGTGGTTTTGCTCAACTACGGCCCCACCTCATAGTGAAAACGTTACGACTGGAATAAAAATGCCATATACTCCCTGCGTTCCTAAATATAAGCCTTTTTAGATACTATTTCAAATGGAATACAACATACAGATGTATGTGGACATAGTTTAGAGTGTAGATTCACTCATTTTGCTCCGTATGTAGTAGTCACTTGTTGGAATCTTTAGAAAGACTTATATTTGGGAACGGAGGGAGTACTATACTAATAAAACATTAAGTCCACGAGGCGATGCAGTGCTGGTTACAGGAGGCAAGAAGAAGAGATGCATCCATCGACGACGTCCACCTCCTCGACTCAGGGCGCCGGCCCACCGAACGGCGCCTAAGTAGCAGCGGCTTTCTTGGCCAGGTCGACGTGCTTCTGAACAATGGCGTCCAAAGATTCCAGCCGCTGGAAGAAGGCCAACGTCTTTCTGTCCTCGCTTGCCTTGTAGTGGCCTATGTAGAGTATTTCCTCGTAGACGTGGATGTGCAGGTCGACGGTTTCTTGCATGGTGAGGCGTTGCGCGGCGAGTGCGGCCTCGAGGTGCACATTCTTCGTCACGACCTCCGGCACCTGAAGGGCCACCAGGGCTTGTAAGAGTTCATCACCATGGAGGCCGATGAGGGTGGCAGGCAATGAGGAGCCTGGGCGCGCGGGCTGGAGCAGTACGGCAAGGTCGTCCGCGCGCTTCTTGACGGCGGTGAACTTGCGGATGGAGTTGACCATCATGTCATCCATGCGAGAGGCGAAGCTGGCGTCGGCGAGGGCTACGATGCCGGTGGTCGCCAGCACCATCTGGAAACGCTGCACGATGCGGGGCCGCAGGCCGGCACCTTGGATGATTTGGCACAGCCAACTGCAGCTCGCGTCCATCGCCTCCATAGGTGCTTGTGGCTTCTGGTCACTTAGTCTTGGATTGGAGTGAGCAGTGTTGCGCAGAGACTTGGAGTAGATGGATTGGAGTGGTGGGGCGCCTGTATTCCAAACTCTGTTGCATTCACATCGTGCTGGCTCTATTCTGCTTCTCCAATTAATTACCTCTGCATGTAATTGAGGATGCATCATTGATCATTCAACGTCTCGAGAACCGCTACGCTCTCCCTCCTTGGCATTCAAGCACCTATGGAGGTGACTGCCACTCGCGTCTATCACGTGTCAGGAGACATTCCCGTCGACAACGAGGTGCCTATGGTGACTTCGTAAATTTCAAGATGATAGTGACGTGCGTGCGTGCGTTCATAGGGGTGAGTGTATGCGCGTGTATATGAGCGCTTGCGTCTGTACTGTGTCAAAAAAATGTAAATGCGTGTCAAAAAGAGAGTAGTCAGTATACTCAATATTGTGCACCTCGGACTGGAAAACGATAGAACTAGGTATTTATTTACGGTGCAGATTCACTCATTTTGCTCCATATGTACTCCGTCTCGTAGTCTAGTCACTTGTTGAAATCTCTAGAAGGGCAAATACTCCTTTCTGGTTTACAGGGCTATACTAGCAAGTAGTTGTATGTACTAGTACAATAGTGGGCTCACATAGCAATTTTGTCTCATGCAAGAGCCTGGCTATATGCGTGCTCCAATGTTCACAACTGCCACGTTTGGGTTGCGCTTGGCTCTTCGCCTCTTCGAGAAGACAAACAATGATGTTACTACTACTGTTTCTACAGTGTCAAATCCACTGCTGCATGTCCGTCCACCGCGAGCGGGAGGGATAGCTTGTTGTAGAAGTACTATAAGCAAAAGCATGTCCTCGTCTGCGAGCAACCGCGCGCATGGGCGAGGGAGAAGGCGTGTAGTAGTAAAATCAAGCTTCTCCTCATTGTATGAGTTGACGCGACACATCATAGCACTGGCCCCACATGCTTGCCTCTAAACTTGGCTGAAAGACCCGTAGTGTACAATATATTTGCTGCAAGCTCTAACATTTACCCACCTTACAGTGAAACCGTTAAGACTGGAATAAAAATGCCATATACTCCCTGTGTTCCTAAATATAAGCCTTTTTAGATACTATTTCGAATGGAATACAGCATACAGATGTATGTAGACATAGTTTAGAGTGTAGATTCACTCATTTTTCTCTGTATGTAGTAGACACTCGCTGGAATCTTTAGAAAGACTTATATTTGGGAACAGAGGGAGTACTATACTAATAAAACATTAAGGCCACGAGGCGATGCAGTGCTGGTTATAGGAGGCAAGAAGAAGAGATGCATACATCGACGATGTCCACCTCCTTGACTCAGGGCGCATGCGTGAGGGAGAAGGCGTGTAGTAGTAAAATCAAGCTTCTCCTCGTTGTATGAGTTGACACGACACATCATAACACTGGCCCCACATGCTTGCCTCTAAACTTGGCTGAAAGACCCGCAGTGTACAATATATTTGCTGCAACCTCTAACATTTACCCACCACAATCACGAGGGTGACAGGTAGGGCCATAAGACTATTTTAATTTATTTTTTAAAACTTCGAGACGGCCACATAGCATGGATCCGACCCCAACGATTTTAAGCTATCCTAGACTACTCTACACATGAAACTGCCACACGAGCGTCCGGGCTACGCTTGGCTCTTCGCCTCTTTGGGAAGTCGAACAATGATGGAGTACTACTGCACTGGAGGAGTACTACAGTATGCTTCTGGCCATCTGACACCGATTGAACTGCTGCATGTCCATCGCATGCGGGAGGGAGAGCATGTAGCAAAAGCTTCTCCTAGTCTTGCTAGCCACCACGCTCATGGGTGAGGGAGGGACGCTCCTGCCTTTGCGTGTATGACATGTGGGCCTGACAGGTGGGTGGCCAACCTGTCATACAGGCAAAGGCAGGTGCGTTTAAGTCCGCGAGGGAGAGGATAATTAAACTTCTCGTTGATGTACGAGTTCACGCGACACATCGAAGCACTGCACTCGATATATTTCAATAATTTGCGGTTACCGATGCATTAATTACAACGCATGCATGCATGTCGTGACTCTCCTTTTGATACTTGCATGTGTTGATTTAATGCACCTTGAAGTAGTACTCCCTCCGATTCCTTTTACTCCGCGTATAACTTTTTCTTGATTTTCTCAGATTAGTCTGCGCGTCCGTGTTGGTTTCCATCTATGCCCTTGCTCGATTAGTTCTTCCCCCATTAATCGCGTCAGTTTCCAAAGCAGAAAATGGCTACAGGCAAACGCATGCAGCGTCGGATGCGTCTTGACCGCCTGGGGAAGCCAACTCAAGCGAAAAGGAAGGAGGACCAGCCAACCATTGCATGCACATTTACTTGCGATATTTATGCAGCTTACTCATGCACAGGGGAAAATTTGTCCAGAAAACTCAAACTACTGCCTTCCTTGGTATGCGGGAGGAGAGTTATGCGTAGAGTATAAAATATGTGACGGTAAAGCGTTGTAATGCCCCGGCCCAAGCGAGAGATGGTTGTGCACGAGGAGGGCGAGATCATGCAGATGGAACAAGAACCTACGAGGGAGCTCACTAAGGTCTCAATGGACCTCACCGTGCTCCACTGCCCCTTGTGCCTCCGCCCCTTGACGCCTCCAGTGTATGAGGTTCGAATACACCTCGTCCGTTCGGCTGATTGAGCAAGGTGCAGGTTTCTTGATCGATGTGTTGTTCGATTGATTTCTGTAGTGTAAGGGAGGGCACCTGGCCTGCGCGGACTACCGCGTCGAGTGCCCCGGGAACCAATGGCAGTGCTAGAAGTGCGAGCGCGGCGGTGGCTTCGATGTGCGGAACACGGCGGTGGACGTCGTCGTTCCGTTGCTAAGGGTGGAGTGCCCGCACGAAGGCTGTGGGCTCTACGTCACTTACCACAAGCTCGCCGATCACCAGAGCGTGTGTCTGCTCACGCCCTGCAAATGCCCCATGCCCGTCTGCGGCTATGAAGGCCCGCCGTCGGCGCTCTACCACCACATCAGCAACACGCATTCCATGCCCGTGCACAGGATCCAGTACGGCAAGGTGCTCCAGCTGCAAGTGCCACTGTCGGAGCCACGGCTCTTGCTGTTCGCGGAGGAGGACGGTCGCGTGTTTTTCTTGGTCGGCGGCATGCTCGACATCGGCGCGCCTATCGTCGTGCCGGTGGTCTACATTAGAGTGGGGGCGTGCCCACTGCCGCACTACGTGGCCAAGTTGTGGGCGAACGGCCCGCCGGGGGAGCCCAAAGGCACGACCGACGCCGTCAAGGTGGAAATGGAGGTGACAAGCAGCAAGGATCCCGGTGACATCGACATGCATGAGCTGACCTTCTTCACAGTTCCGCCCAAGCTGCTGGCCGGGGCTAAGCTGGTGTCCCTCCACATTCAGATTGACAAGCTCACGTCCTAAATGTTTCTACAGTGCCTTCTGTTTATCTTAGTAATATGCCAATATAGGGATTACCTCGGTCTACTTTAGCTTAAGAAATGGTGGGTTTTGGTGGCGATGCAGCAATTACTTCGACATCAGATCAGTAATTTCCAACAGTCGAACGGATATTTTGTGTCTGTTGGATATAAAGTTCCTTTGGGTCTAGATAAAAGGAAACGTATGTAGACGTATTTTAGTTTTAGATACGTCCCTTTTTATCCATTTTGATGATAAGCACTCCCAACGTTCCACAATACATGCCTTCCATTTGTTAAAATATAGATATATCTAGACATGTTTTAGTATATAGGTACATCCATGATAGAGCCAGTCCGATGGTTGAGAACACTACAATTCGTAGCTACAGATGCGTGTGTGACTCCCAGATGCAGAGGTCGGGGGTCATCATCCTCCTTTTTGAGAAAAAACAGACGTGTGTGTGAGAGGACGAATGTGTGCGTGCACCTCTTCTCTTCTTGTATAACGTACTAAACTCAGAGTACATGTTTTTGTGGGTGGCACGATGGTGCGTGCGAGAAGTCCCGAGAGATAGGTTTAATGTGTCTAAAAAAAGACTAGCCTATAGCTCACCACACGGCTATTCCTGTCGAACGCCCCATTAACCGTAAGATATGTATACGACGGTGCCAGTTATTGCACGTACACAGTAGTAGAAAAAGAACTACTACACCACGTCCGATAACACGTGCCCACGTAACGCCATCCGGGAATAGTGCCGCACTTCGAAACTAGAACAGTCAATAAATTTTGAGCTTGTGTCTCGTCACATTCCAAATTACTCCATGCTATATTGAATTGCAAACCTGTTCACACCGATCACAACCTAAACGGTTTCCCACTTAGGAGTGTATTAGTACTCGGTTATAAATACTAGTTTGCCAAGATGATTGCACATTCCTCCTCAACTCCTCATCCACAAAAACAAACAAGTCATTCAGCATCCTTCCCTTGCATCTGCCATGGCCAGCGTCAGTTCTGGGTCGAGAGATTGCCACCAGGGAGAGGCGAGTATGGATGTGGAAGCACGAGAGATGTCCTGCCTCGCTGGGAAAGCAGCCGACATGTCCCGCCACGCGGAAGTAGCAGCACAGAGGTCCCGCCGCGCTGCTGAAGCAGCACGGAGGTCCCGCCGTGCCGTCGATGTAGCAGACTGGTCCGGCCGCACCACCGAAGCAGTAGATATGTCCCGCCGCGCCGCGAATGCAGCAGAGATGTCCCGCCGCGCCGTGGCAGCCTGGGAAAATTTCTCGCGGCCAGGCGACGATTGTTACAGGCGCATGCATGCGATCGTCCATAGCCAGATGGATCGGATCTCCGACTGGCCGAGGTTGTAGGACGACATGAAAGCCTCGTTTGAATAGGCTACCGGCGTCATCCGGCAACTAAGGGAAGGCAATGAGAGGCTCTGGGCCGAGCGCGACCTGCTGAGGGCGAAGATCGTCCTAAGTGCAGACCAGCAGGAGGAGACCAGTGCCTTGTTTTAGAGGACCGGCGTCATTGTCAAGAAACTTATGGACGAGAATGACATCCTCCGCATCGAGCGCCAAAGGCTGATGGAGGAATCTATGGATGTTCTCAAGCAGCGTCTTGAGGACACGAAAGAGCTCATCGCCGCTCGCCGCGGAGACTAGTTCCCGGGCCTGCAGCAAGGCATCAAGAAAGTAGAGATCAGTGAGCCATATCCTTGTCTTGCTTCTTCTTTTTCCGTTGTGTATTTCGGGCGTAGCCGCATGTGGCTTTTTTAATTATCTTTCTAATTATGTAAGACAATTAATCATCCTTATATATTCATCAGTCTTGCTATAAGTCGCAGTAGATGCTATATAGGTCTGTCGGATCTTACATCAAGATCCGTGCTTTCAGATTTTCTTTTTTCTCTCTTAAATCTCAGTCGAGTGAGACATAGCCACGCCATTAAATAGAGGCTCGGGCGCCATTAATGGTGACCTTGGGAGAGAGGTAGACGACAGATGGAGGTCAAAGGGATCTCCTCCCGATAAGCACGCGCAGGGGTCTGATCGCACGCCTCTCGTACTCAAATAGCTACCCTGCATGGCACCTTCTAGCTAATAAAAAATGGGGACGCGTGGCGGCACGTAAATGGTAGTAAATAGAACGCCCACGGTTTCAATAATACTTGTGTTTCCGATTGTAACATGACAGCACTTGTTCCAAAATGACTTTGTTGATTGTTAATGTGTGCGCCTTCGCAAATCGGATATGGCACCAAGCCAAGTTTCATTATTTTCATGCATGTTTTGGATTTACAGGAATCAAAAAACTAAGTTTCTCAATATTTCCAGCCCAGCCACGACGCCCAGAATTTTGAATTTCATTCCCATTTCTTGCATGGAACCTAGAAATTTACCCGAGGACACACATGTGATTTTTTTCAACCAACTTTGGTGCACTGGAACATGTGCTTGTATTTCTAATTTGAATTATGCACACAAAGGTGACACGTTCCCTCTCAGAACCACGAGCCTTCTTGAGAGAAGCTCCGATTTGCAAGAAACTTATACCCAAATTTGTTCCTATTCGGCCAAATTTTTTTACCACGGCATGGTACTACCATGACATGACACCATGCCAAGTGTCATGATTTTAAAACCAAGTTTCTCAATGTTCTCGACCGAGCCACAATGCCCAGATGTTTGAATTTTATTCTCATTTTTTGCATGGGACCTAGAAATTCACCCGAGGACACAAATGTGATTTTCAACCAACTTTGGTGCACGGGAGCATGTGCTTGTAGTTCAAATTTGAATTATGCACATTAAATGACCAAAAACTCAATTAATGTGTAAAAAAGGCCAAACGAAGCCGGAATGATTTCCAAAATTTAATAGGGCACTCATGTAGTTCTGTGCTGCCTTTGTAAATAAACTCAAGGGGGACAACGTATATCGTTTCGTACTCAAAGGTGGCACGTTCCCTCTCAGAACCACGAGCCTTCTTGAGAGAAGCTTCGGATTGCAAGAAGCTTATACCAAAATCTGTTCCTATTCGGCCAATTCTTTTACCACAACATGGTAGTACCATGACATGACACCCATGCCAAGTTTCATGATTTTCAAACGTGTTTTGGATTTACAAGAATTTAAAAATAAAGTTTATCAATGTTCTCGGCTGAGCCACGATGCCCAGATGTTTGAATTTTATTCTCATTTCTTGCATGGGACCTAGAAATTCTCCCGAGGACACAATATATGATTTTTCAACCAACTTTGGTGCACGAGAGCATGTGCTTGTAGTTCAAATTTGACTTATGCACATTAAATGACCAGAAACTCAATTAATGTATAAAAACCAACAAACAAACCAAGAATAATTCCAAAATTTAACAGGGCACTCATGTAGTTCTATGTTGCCTTTCTTAAGAAACTCAAGGGTGGGGGGGGGGGGCAGCGTATATCGTTTCACACTCAAAGGTGGCACGTTCCCTCTTAGAACCACGAGCTTCCAAATCGGCCCAATTTTTTTACCACAACATGTTAGTGCCATGACATGACACCATGCCAAGTTTCTTGATTTCCAGACGAGTTTTGGATTTACATGAATTTAAAATCTAAGTTTCTCGATGTTCTCGGCCGAGTCACGACGCCCAGATGTTTGAATTTCATTATCACTCCTTCCATGGGACCTAGAAATTCAACCAAGGACACACATGTGATTTTTCAACCAACTTTGGTGCACCAGAGCATGTGCATGCAGTTCATATTTAGATTATGCACTTTAAAAGTCCAGAAACTCAATTAATGTATAAAAAGGCCAAACGAACCCGAAATAATTCCAAAATTTAACAGGGCGCTCATATAGTTCTATGTTGCCTCTGTAAAGAAAATTAGGGGGGAGGCAGCGTATATCGTTTCGCACACAAAGGTGACACGTTCCCTCTCGGAACCACGAGGCTTGTTGAGAGAATCTCCGGTTTTGCAAGAAGCTTATACCAAAACTTGTCCCAATTCAGCCAAAAATTATACATATGAAAACAGGGTTTAGATCATCCCGAACATCTCGCTACCTAGACCGATAATGTACTATGATTTGAATTCAACATAAAATGGATACAAATATTTGAATTGGAGAGCGTATGGTACATGTAGTTCATAGTGAAATATGATTACTGCTATATGCATTCTTTTTGTTATCAAGATAATATTTAAATTATTGTATAACTTGACAATAATCATATTCAAATAAGGAGAATTGATTCAAATTTAGTCCATATGGTAGACGACAATATATATGTTCACATGGTGGAGTAAAATGTTCATATATGATGGAAGATCAAAATGTACGACTACATTAATTACAAACCGCAAGGTAACCTAACGATATATTCAAATTCAACATAACATGGATTAAAAAATTGAAATTCGAGATCCTGGCATTTGTAATCATATAAAAAGGTACATTACTCTTTCTTTTGGTGGGAATTGATTTGTTTTTTGTTGTTGTTGAGGGAAGTGCGAATCAATTTGGTACTGTGCAGGGTAATCTTGTTCTCCCGATTTTTTTACATTTTTCTTGTAGTTTTTTCAATGGCATCTATAGCAATATAGTAAAAGGGGACATGACTCTCTTGTGTCTTGTATGAATTGTTTTTTTACATGTTAAGTTTGTTCTGCCGAACAAGGAATCCGCACCTTGTTATCCCGAAATTTTCAAGCTCGAGTATCTTTTGTCTCACCTGCTTTGAAACTCCCGCCTCTTCAACCCGCGTCGTGCCTTGTTATCCCGAAATTTCGATGCACGCGAAAACTCCCTCCTCATCCGAAATCGGTCCCGCAGCCCATACACGCGAAATCCCCCTTCTACCCCTCAGCCGGAAATGAAGCTCCACATCGTGGTGTCAAAACCGGTAGGGGTACTCTGGTAACTTACCCTACATTTCAGACAAGCACGTCCCTAAGC
>NC_057813.1:208599800-208603147 GCF_018294505.1 Triticum aestivum | reverse complement strand
ATTCGTACACCGAGGCCGCCAAAACCCACGCTCTTCCGTCGGCCTCCCGACCGCCGCCCAGTTAGAGACTCTTCCTCGACTACGTCGTCCACCGCAACAGCTCGCCTTCCCTTATCCACCGCACTAGAGGAGGATCCGTCGTCGATCTCGTCGTCCCACCGGATCAGCCGCCCCGTCCTCCACCTCCAAGGACCTGCCCCGATGTTTGCCTCGTCTATCGCGCCACCTCAATCCCCATAGCGCCGTCTTGACCTGCCCCACCGGAACCGCAGCACACTCACCAATTCCTTCGATGAAGCCGAGGTCAACTCGGCGCCACCAAGGAGGTTCTGCACTGACCACTGCATTTTATCTTTTATTCGATCTCACGGGGTTGCCGGTGCTCGATACCCAGCAGATATGGCGGGTATCCATCGACGGCGCCGTTGCTGGCCACATCATCCACAGCGTCTCTCCCCCATGTCGTTGCTTCCTCGGCGGCGACTTCCACAACAGCACTAGTTGCAGCTGCTCCGGCTCTCGCTCGCATTGTGGCTCTGTTCTTGCTGTCGTCGCGCTGCTACACTGCTCTTGCTTTGGTTCGTGCTGCTTCTCTGCTCTTGCTCTCGCTTGCGCTGCTGCTGCTGCTGCACGACCTCCGACAGCTACAGGAGTTGCTGCTTTAGCACTCGCTCGCAGTGCTACTGCACGACTTGCTCTCTGGTAGTGTGTTCCCTGCTCGAGAGTCTACTGATTTAGATCACTGCTTCTCTGCTACTAGTGCTCGAACGCCCTAAACATCTATTGCAATGCTCTGCTACTAGTTCAATCAGTTTCGACAGTAAAATTCAGTTTCGACTGTAAATTTCATTTTCTTCAGTTAAGTTTAGAGTGAACAGTACTTACAGCATCTGCCGGAGCGGCCGTGGCACGGCTGATGCATTTTACATCTAGAACTTTTTGGTGATGTATTTTACATCATCTATCGCAGATGATATTAGGGCCCCACTTCAGATTAACGTTGTTTGTCTTGTCATGCTTCATCCTCGTCGCCGTACACCTCACGGGGGCTGCTCCAACGATGGAACCGTCCATCATAGCGGAGCAGTACCCTCGGGCCGTTTCCAAAGGCCTCGGATCTTCTTCCCCGCCTCCGACAGTCACACCAGCATCACCATCCTCCACGTCCAACTGATGTTGAGGTCCACAAGGCTATGCCAAAGAGGTTGTACACTCATCGAATCACTTTGTTACTCTGCATTCATGTCGATCCCTCAGGGATCCTTTCCTATGGAAATACTATTCGTGCAAATCTGTTAGAAGGAGTGGAGCAAAGCAAAACTGGAGGATTTTTTTCCTTTGGTGTCTCTTTCGAAGAAAAAACGTAGGGATTTTATTCACTTGGACGTCCTTTTCAAATTAATATGCATGAAGAATAGAACTAATTGCATTACTAGCATAATAAGATGCTTATTTTTTCATTTTCACATGGTTTGACTTTAATTTGACCACGTTTCTCCATTCTTGTGTTCTTCCAATTCATGTGAACCAAACACCCAGGTTGATTGAAATCCTATGTTTCCAAATGCTCTGTTTTGCACGTGCATTCCTATCCTATTCCTGTGTTTTCGTGTCCCTGTGTTCATACAATCCTCCAATTCTAAGGAGCCCTTACAGATTTACTTCATTTTCAGATAGGCATCAAAGAAAACTCTATATGTTATGTCCTGCTCCTGCCCTGCCGTCATCCACCCCACCTGAGGTGCACCATCGACAGAAGCGTTCATAGCAGCAGAGATCCCCCTGCAGACTTTCTTTCGCCGCCTCAGATCATCTTCCCCATTGCCGGCAGCCACGCCAACTGCATTACCATCATCGACTGAGCAGATGAACCTAAGGACTTCACAGTTCCAGAAGAGAGGTCGCAGTCTTTTGTGTTTGCTTACGTTATACATCGGTTATTATTACCTGCTACTATATCATTCAAACTTGAGTTTTGAAATGACCATGGGTCTCATATCGAGCCAGCAACGAATAGTATCTGTCTACTATCTGGTTCATCTGGGGTCTTCTATGTGGTTCATGTTGGGTGGGCAACAAACAATAGATGATCCATTGTCTATCTTTTCAAAATGAAGCTATAATCTACCTGCTATCATTAGTTTTGGATCCATCCACTCGTTTGCTACCATCAGTCTTGATTTTTGCATGCACCCCTTAGGTCTTCAAAAATCTAACTATTTTTTTATTATGCGTGTCAGATATTGTACACAATCGTACTGAACATGTAGAGAAAAAGAGAAGACCGTTGCGAGGGTATATAATGTCATGCAGACGCCGCTCCATGGTGACCGAAGTGCCCCCCCCCCTCCTGCATTTCCAGATTGTATTCCAGAGGAAGATAACTATTCAGATGGGGATTCAGAAGGAGCCTACCACGCCTGTTTACCACCTGAGGTGTTTGCTCTAACTTGGCATGCTGATGTTGGTCATATCATGCATATGGCGCCTTGCATTGCTTACATTATACATCTTATATGTCATCAGCTTAGTTTAGATTTGCTTTGTGTGAAAGCCACCTGTTTGGTTTCTATTTCATACTCCCACCATTCCTAAATATTTGTCTTTTTAGAGATTTCAACAAGTGACTACATACGGAACAAAATGAGTGAATCTACACTCTAAAATATGTCTATATACATTCAGTAACGCCCCGGATCCGATGCGCCAGGTGTCTGCCAGTTATTCGTCATTGTTTCCATGTCATGTGCTTGCATGTTGCATTTTATCATGTCATCATGTGCATTTCATTTTGCATACATGTTCGTCTCATGCATCCGAGCTTTTCCCCGTTGTCCGTTTTGCAATCCGGCACTCCTATGCCCTCCGGCGTTCCCCTTTTGTCTCCTGTTGTGAGCGGGTGTTAAACTTTCTCGGAATGGCCCGAGGTTTGCCAAGCGGCCTTGGTATAGCACCGGTAGACCGTCTGTCAAGTTTCGTGCCATTTGGAGGTCGTTTGATACTCCAACGGTTAACCGAGTAACCGCAAAGCCCCTTTTGTCTTGCAGCCCAACAGCCCTCCAAAGTGGCCCAAAACCAATCCAAACCCCCTCCATGCTCTCGGTCGTTCGATCACGATCGTGTGGCCGAAAACCACTCCTCATTTGGATTCTCCTAGCTCCCTCTACCTATATATTTCTGCCTCCCCCCAAAAATCCCGCAGATGAACCCTAACCCTCTCCCTCCTCGCGCCGCTGGACATGTCCACCCGGCTTCCGGACACGTCCACCGCCGCCCAGCCATGTCGCCTGACCTATCACCGCGCGCCACGTCACCCCCGCCGCCTCCTGGACCAATCTCTGCCCGCC